>NC_064293.1:123364-235490 GCF_019186545.1 Solanum stenotomum
CCCCCCCCCCCCCCCTTATTTGCCTTGTCTTTCTTCTCTTTCTCACCTATTCTTTTAGCTTTCTCCTTCTCCTTCTTGCTAGGATATAATTCTGGATGAATAACATAGCATTGTTGGTCATCATGCCCTAGTATCCTACAATTCTCGCAATACTTTGGCACATGGTCATATCTTATTTTAATCCATTTTTCTGTAATCTTTCATGACTGCTTCTTTATGCCCACGTTGATCCTTTTGGGGAATTTCCCTAACAGATCCACTTCTACTTTAACCCTTGCACAACTAGGTCTGGTTTGATTTCTTGTTGCAAGATCCACTTGTAACGGCTTTCCCACAGCTGCTGCAAGAGAGAACATCGTCTCCTTCCCAAAGAAATTTGGGGGAAGTGACGGGAAAGAAATCCATGCAACTGATGTCGTTGTTTCTTCTTCAGGGTCGAACAAAGGTTCCCACTTCAATGTTCTCATTGGATAGGTCCAGTTCCTATGAGTTATGTAGAAAGCTGGCTTTGATAATAGATTCACATTGTCCTCTAGATTAGACTTCTGATCAGTACATGTATATTACTCAATAGACCTATATTACATTCCCATTTCAATTCACATTGTTTTGGAATTAGTGTTTGCAACTCCTGGATGTCGGGCCATCCATAAGAGAACTTTCCAATAATAGCGTATTGCAAGTTTTCATTCCGTATCATCTGCTTTACCTCCTCTTCTTCCCAAATAACTCTAGGTTCTCCATGTAGATAGGTTATGGGTTCGTTGGTACTGGTTTTTTTATTGCTTGTGGTGGTCGTAAGATGGCTGCATAATTCAGTTTAGGTATAGATTCTTGTAGGGTATCCTGATTAATAGGTGGTTTTCCTGGAGAGGTGGTGGCCATGGCCACCAAAAAGACAGATCTAAGAAGTGTTTAGCGGCAGCGGTACTCCTTCTACTATTTTCGATTTTCCTATATCTAGGTGTAATATTGCTTTCCCTTTTGGTGGTAAATCTTGGAAATCTAAATAAATGGTATATGGTGTGCCTGCAAAAAGAAAAAATTGGTTAGCTAAATAATCTGCAAAAGTGTTGCCTTCCTTAAGGATGTGCTCCACTCTTGCATCAACATTAATTCTCAAACGATTGATCCTTTTCACCTCCACCCGACTACTCCAAGGAATCTGCCAAATTCCATTCAAAATATTTTGTAGCATTAATGAGTCAGTCTCTAATATTACTGGTAAGTATTGATGCATTATACAGTACTCCAGTCCTCTTCGCAAAGCCATTGCCTCAGACATTAGAACTGAAGTTATTCCCAAACCAAAAGACTCAGCATGTATCAAATTTCCTTCATCATTTCTAATACAAAAGGACCCAACACTAGGGCCACCAACTCCTTTTACTGCACCATTTGTTACACTTGTAGGACCCTAAACTAGGTAATCTCCAGTACACCATCTTACAATCAATAAAGGATGCATATTCAGTAAAAAAAGGAACCATCAAATGCCAAGTATTAGGAATGTTTTGCAACCAAGGATAGCTAAAAGTAGCTAGATGATATAAATTTCTATTGACCTCCATAACCATAGCATAAAATGACATATTACCTCCATAAGAAATTATATTTCTCTGTTTCCAGATTTGCCAAGTGATAAATGATAGGACAGTCTTGAAGATAGGTCTAAGCTTTGACGATCAGTCCTTACTCCGCCATTTATGTATAGTATCATTAAGCTACAAAAAAGGTCCTGTACATCAGCAATACTAACAAAAGTATTCCACAACTTCTTAGCCATAGGGCAAGTCACAAAAAGATGTTCAAAAGTTTCATCTTCTGAACTATTACAGCAGCAACACTTAACTTCATCCACCACGTTAATCTTGATAAGAACTTCTCCAATAGGTATTCTTTTTTTCCATAATCTCCAAAGAAAGAAAGAAAATTTGAAGGGAACTCCATTCACCCAAATCTACTTAGCAATTTCTTGTTCATCATTTCCTTATCTTAACACCTCTCAAGCACTTCCAACCGTAAACTTTCCAGAGCTAGTACACATCCATCTTGGTGAGTCCCATTCTTCAGTATCCTCTACTACTCCAATTATATTTTGGACATGTTTACAGATATCTTCTGGTAGTAATTGGAGCATGAGATCTTCATTCCAATGTCCCTCAATCATCGACTGATATACTTCATCAACATCAAAATTGTTAGAATGAGAAACAGGTAAATAATAGTAAAGAGCACCGAATTGTGTCCAGTTATCAAACCATACACTGGAATGACCACACTTTGGTTCCAACCAAATCTGTTGGTCAATACAATCTCTGGCTTCTAGCATAAACTTCCAAGTGTGAGAACCTCCATTCAATTCCATCAATTGAGGTCTATGTCTCTTACAATATTTGTTCCACATGTATATAGTCCACATTGACTTTTTAGTTTGAAAAGTTCACCAAAGCTTGGTAAACATTGCTTTGGACATATCAAAAAGAGATCTAAAGCTTAACCCACCTTCCTCCTTATGCCTACAAATATCATACCATGATATCCAATGTTTGCTTCTCCCCTCTTCCTTAGAGTTCCATAGAAATTTGGCAAACAATCTATGTAAATCATGAATAACACATTTAGGAGGTGTCATTGCAGATAAGAGGTATATAGGAATACTCTGCAAAACATTATTAATCAACACAGACTTACCACCAAAAGATAAAAGTTTACCCTTCCAAGCATGTATTTTGCTTTGAACTTTCTTCATGATATCGAAAAAATGACTTTTCCTCTTCCTTGCATGACCAATAGGACAACCAAGATAAGTCAATGGAAACTTACCCCTAATAAAACCAGTGCAATCTTCAATAGTTTGAACTAAAGAATGGGCAGTTTTTCTATACACATAGAAGCAACTCTTTTCTTTATTAATCATCTGCCTTGATTGATCTTTATATAAGCCTAGCCTTTCCATAACCAAATCAAGAGACTTCTTCTCTACAATAACAAAGATAATAGTATAATCTGCATATGCAAGATGATTAATATCATCACTCCACTAAGGCATTCCATATCTTGTAAAGTCCTGAATATGGAGCAAATTGTTTAAAGCTCTAGAAACAACTTCCGCAGCCAAAATGAATAATGCAGGGGAGAGAGGATCTCCCTGTTTAACCCCTCTAGAAGAGTGAAAGAAACCATGAGCTTGTCCATTAATGAGGATTGAATACCAGTTATTTGCCACCAATCTGCACATTTTGTCTGCAACAAAACTGTTAAAACCCATTTTATCCATGACTTTGATTAGAAATATCCAATCACTCTATCATAAGCCTTGGACATGTAAAGCTTAATCACAACATTAGCTGGTCTACCTTTTAATCGGATATCTGTAATAGTTTCTTGAGCTAAGAGGACATTTTCTGTGATGCTTCTTCCCTTCACTAAACCAGGCTGATTAGGAGAGATCAGTCGTGGGAGCAGTCTTTCTAACCTATCATGTATCACTCTAGAGATAACTTTGTTTAAAAAATTACTTAAACTAATGGTCTCATATTAGAAAATGATTGAATCACTTTTTTCTTAGGCAATAAGACCAAATTAGTATGAGTAATAGATTTGGGGAGAGTGGAACCATTAAAGAAAGCCTCAACCACATTGACAACATCCCTTCCTACGATATCCCAACAGACTTGATAGAAGTGCCCAGTAAAACCATCGGGTCCACTAGCACTGTCACTATTAAGTTCAAAAACCACCTTCTTGATCTCCTCCACTATAGGACTAGCATTTAACAGTGTTGTCTTCATCGGTAACCAGTGTGGGAATATGCTCAATCAAAGAAAGCTCTATCTCATTCTCAACATCAGTAAACTGATCTTGGAAGAAGGCAACAGCCTCAGTTGCAACCTCTTCAGCATCATTAGTCCAAACACCATCTCTTTTAAGGATTCGTTTGACTTGTAACCTCTTTCTTCTCCTGTTCACAAGATTATGAAAAAATCTTGTATTCTTGACTCCTGCAGTAAACCATTTTACACCAGATTTTGTCTCCAAATTACTCTTCATAGTGTAAATATTGTTTTAACTCAGCCTGTGCCTTTTGAAGAATAGCTCTGATTTCAGCGGTTGGTAGTTCTTCAAAAAGACCTTCTTTGATTCTAACAATATCTTCCCTTATTACCAGTTGCTTAAAAATATATCCAAATATCACCCTACTCTATGTAGACAATGCAATTTTAGTCCTGTTCATCTTTTATTTTAAGCTAATAAAAACATCAACATACTCATCAGCAACTCAATTATCTCTCACAACATTTTTGAAATCAGCTTTTTTTGTCCAAAATTTCAAAAATCTGAACGACCTCTTGATATTAATAGTCTGGTCCCCACAACTCAACAACATGGGTGCATGGTCAGACCATGTTCTTGCAAGATGCTCCAGCTCAACATTTCCATAAAGACCAAGATAAAACTAATTGGTCATCAGTCTATCAAGTCTTTTAAATATACATTCAACATCATCTCTTCCATTCCACCAAGTAAAAGGACTCCCTTTAAAGTTAATATCAAAAAGCTCACAAGAGTTCACACAGAAAGCAAAATCCTCATATTCTTGAGGATAAAAATGAAGACCTCCAATTTTCTCTTCATCATTCGAAATAACATTGAAGTCACCACCTTCAAGCCAAGGTAACCTCATATTGTGACTCAGTGAATAAATATCATCCCACAAGCTTTGTCTTTCAAGTGCTGTATAGATGATTGAATCTCCCGAATCTTGAAATGTAAGTTGTAATGTAAAATATTGTTTCAAAATCTGATAAGATCTCCACTTGAATATTTTTCTGGGCAAACACCCAAATTTTATCATTCTGATTGTAATCAGCATACTGCATACCCAATCTTCTTTTATACTTCTTAATGTGTTTGTATGTTGAAAAGGCTCCATTAGTGCTATGAGGAAGAAGTTGTGATGTTTGTTAATTTGAACCCTATGAGAAGCATGTTGGGTTCTGACTGATCTAATATTCCATACAAGTGCTTTCTGCATCATTTATAAACAGACCTAGCACTCCTTTTAGGAATAGTTCTTGTGGGCTTACTGGTTTCAGCATTAGCCGTATTTTTCTTCCCCTTTGATTGAACATCTGGATATAAATATGCCACCTTCAAAGCATGATTGACATTGTGTTGCTTTTGATCTTCATCTGCATTTTCCTTGCTTATTTCATCATTAACTTCTACATGTTGTTGTTCATTTATCTCATTTATATTGTGTGCAACAATGTCATGTAGACCTTAACAGGAGAATCAAATGTGGAAGCTATAATTGCTTGTGGTAATGGTTCAGTTAACCCTTCTATCTCTATCTTCTTTTCCACCATTTGTTGTTGTGATTGAGTTTTGTCTCCATCGTTGTCAACTTGCTCATTCTCGACTTCTGGATATGTATCTTTCCCCTTATCCTCATCAACTCCATTGTTTCACTGTTCAACAGATTATTTACATTACTTACTATATCTAGATGCTTCTGCACAATTTCTTGCAGATCACTTCTATTACTATCCTTCTCAACATCAATCAGTTGTTGTTGTACATCATCTTGCAAGTTACTTTCTGCATTGGTATCATCTAAGTCTGTTAAATGTTGTTCTTGTTTTGCTATTGCATCTTCTTAGTATTCATTTTTTCATTGTTATGCACTAAATTATCATACCATAAGTCACTATTTGTTAAGCTGGACTCAACAGCTCCCATCTCTGCATTGTATAATGCTTGTTGCTGATTTTGTTGTTGTTCTGCTCTTGCTCTTTGTCACTACAGACAACTACAAATATAGCCTTTCTTACAGTAGTTACAACATCTGATGTATCTGTTGTCTCATCTCCACATTTTTCCTTATCCTTTTGCAGCACATGTTTACCAACAGTGAGAGCCCTTTCTTGGTCACCACTATCCTTCTTAGCATCTTGAGTTGGTGCTCTCCTCTTGTAAAATGATTGATTAACCAAAATTCTTGTGGTATGTTCTTCATTGTTACTTGTATGTGTGTTGTTTGCTTCTGATAACTCAATATTCTCCTTCTCTTCTACAGACCTTACTTCTTGTCCCATATCATTATTCTTTTGTAAATCATCAAAAGGATTTTTAGTGGTTATATGAGCTTCTTCTGGATCTTTTGCATTATCACAAAATTTGACCTTTTCCAAAGTGAATCTTCTCCTAGTAAGATTCCACTGTTGAAAAGTTCTATGTTGATTCATGTGTACCTCTTTATTCTTTGTTGGATCTGCTTCTGTTACCACCTCAATCTAGCTATCCTTCTTCAATTTCGGATGCAAAACTCTGCAATCATCTTCATTATGTCCTTGCAGTTTACACTTTTTTCAATATTTTGGTAAAACACCATAGAGAACTTTCATTCTTTCCACTCTTGATGATTGACATATAGGATCCTCAATCTCCAATTCTACAAATTTGGGTAAATCAGCAAGTAGGTCCACTTGAACTTTGACTCTAGCACAACTAGGTCGTGTCTTATTTATTGTCGCCATATCTAAATGAATAGGCTCCATGAAGCAGAGGTCAGTGAGAATAAAGATTCCTTAACAAAAAAGGTTGTCCATAAGTCACGAAAGGAAATCCAGGCCATGAATTGAGTCATTTTCTCGTGCACTTTAAATTTTGCATCATATATGAGAGGTCACATTTGATACACTGTACCATTCTTGCCAGTGATGTAATATGAATTCTTCGACTTCATATTCAAAAAATCTTCAAACAATTCAAATCGCATTAATATATGTCTATTTTGTAATAATCGAATCTTACATCCACCCTTCACATTACATTGTTTGGGAATTTGAATCCGCAAATCATCCATCTCTGGCCACCCATAGGAAAACTTCCCTATCACCGCATATTGAAAGTTTTCAACGGTGTTCATCCGCCTAATTTCATCTTCAGTCCATGTTATTCTTGGAATACCATTGATATACGAAGGTTGTTTGATGGGAATAGGTGTAACGGTAGCAGGTTTAATGTTTTGAGATAGATTCATTGTATAAGGTTTAAGAAGGTCAACATATTTGCCTCCTTGAGCATATTCACAAACCAAATCAATAGGCAAACTTTTAGTTTCGTCAAGCATATCCTTCGTTCCAATATCTTAGTTGATGAGAATGGAATTATAATTTGGTAGAGAGGGGAATTGAGTACAAGAATTGAGAGAGATTTGTTGCCAGCCACCGAAGTAGGCTTACCAGTGGCCAATATGGCCATGATCAATCAGAAATTGCTTGTAGCAGCAAGGGTTTGCAGTCAAAAACCCTATGAATCAGAGCATCCCTTTGGAAACTTTTTTAGAGTCCTCAACTTATAAATTTTTACCTTTAAACCTTATTAACCCTTATGTGAGAAATCCTTTCACAATTTCATTGAAAGTTTAATCTAAAAGCACTCTCAAATATGTTATATCAATTTCATAAAAAAGTGACTATCTTCATATCTTCATAAATTCATAGTTCATAGTCCAAAATCATGGATCATGCACGGGTTCATATGAATTCAACTGAAAATCATGTAAAACTTCAATCCATGCATTAGAAGATAGAAAATAGGCAATTGAATCATAATTGAAAAGAACCCATGCAGATCGGAGAAAACCCTAACTTTGATCAATTAAATTTGTCTTGGAGAATCGAGATCTTTGGGGACCCAATGGATGAAAAAACTCCATTGGTGAATACTAACATACCTTTGAGATCAAGTCCCAAAAGCTACGTTTAATCGGAGATCCTTGGTTGAAATCCTAGCTTCTTCTTCTTTAGCTTTAGAGAGAAATTTGGGGAAGAACTTAGAGAGAAATTTAGGATTTAGGAGAATGATTTTAGAATGGGTATTTTAAGGACTTAAAATACTTATATAGGGATTTAGAATAGAGGTTAGACCGACATAGCTTAGGTACTAGACACATAGGGAAATATTAAACTAGCCCTTATTTAAAAAGTCTCGGGAGACTAATAAGGGAGCCTTCACAGACCCTTTAGTCCTTCACGGTCCGTGAAGGGGTCGTGAAGATGGGGTAAAATTTTTGAATTGCCTAAGCAGCCATCCTAGCCCTCTCTTTGGGCCGTGAACCCTTCCACAATTTGTTTAGGCCTCCGTTAAAGGTTCACGGTTGGGCTAAGATCTGTGGACTTGCCCGTTCAACCCATCTTACTGATGAACGCTGAAATGTCCTCCTTAAAATCAATTAAAAGGGACAATGATCGTTGTCAATAAAAACCCAACGAAAAGTCGAGGTCAAATCCTACCAGGAATGGTACATCATAAAGAATTTGGATTATTAAATTGCTCAAAACTCTCAACTATGGCATAAAATTCAGAACTGGAACTCTCAAATTTCTTCGTATTTTGGGCTATTTATAGTTTCCCAAAATTTGGCCTAAAAACCCAATGCACATCTCATTTGGTGATATTAGTCAGTCTCGCCGTTCTCGTTTGATGAATCTCCTCTTATGCTTCAACACGCCTTTTCATGATCTAGGCTTTATGTGTTTGAACCTCAGTCAATGAACTTGTTTGAGTCAGCATGTCACATTCGATGCATCGCCGAGTACCACTTAGGTTTTCCTTTCAAGCATACAATTTTTCTCATTGCACTGTCACTTTCAGCGACGATCAACAATGTCACCTTTCTCATTCGGGGCATCGCCTTATCCAATGGATTTAGCCGATTTGATTTGATAGACAAAAGTGTTATGCACTATCATTTTGGGCGAGGCCGTGCTCAATTTGCGATCCACCTTTCTCGATTGGCAATCAACAATGTATAGTTTGCACTTCTTTTTGCATTTCTCCCCATTCTTTCAAACATCAAGCCTTTCCTTTTACATTTGCCTTCATAGCTGCAAATCATCAACATTTTATCAAAATAGGAAAATATTAGGCATTGAGGACAGTAAATATAGAGCTACATAGACCTCAAATAAGTGCAAATCTACCACTCATCAACACCCCCAACTTAAATTTTTGCTTCTCCTCAAGTAAATCAAGAACATAATTAGCTCAATAAGGGTGTCTACCACAGTACTCAACGAGAGCTAATATGCCAGTGCCATAGCAAGACTACTCTTAACAACATGCTAGACTCAATTATGATTAAAAAAAAGCTTCAAATGATGATTAGCACGCCTCCATACAAGCTCAAGCTCAATTTAACTTCTTGTCTAATGCAAGAAAATGTTTCAATAAATGCATTCAAAAGCCCTCACATCAAGAACGATTACATGCTCTTACAAAGAAAATCAACAAAGATATAAGGAATCAATACAAGTCTCACTCTCTCAAAAGAGAAACACATGCAAACTTTGCCCCATAGGTTTGCCCATATTTTTCAATCATCATACAACCTAGTTCACGCAAGATCTCAAGGGTCTTTTAGGCTTGTAATGGGGATGAGGATTAAGGTATGGTCAATTTGGATCAGTGACTTTACCTTTTCAAAGTATTGTTAAAATCATTTTCACCTCTTCTCAAGTTCTTTTCACTCAATTTATTTGGGATCTCTTTTTTTCATCACTTCTCTTTTTCATTTTCATTTTTCTAAAGCATTTTCATCCCAAGGGCTCTTTTATTTATTTATTTTATAAAGAGAGGTTCCTTCTTTTTGTAACAAATATTCAAAGTTGAGTATCATTTCATCTTTCTTTGTCCTTTACTCCTCCTTTCTTTCTACACCCACCTAAGTTGACTATTCAAACATAACAATGCTTCAAAAAGGATTTTAGGTGAGAAAGTGGGACAATTTGGTTCAAGAGTCTTTCTTTTGGTTTTGCCAGCAAATTAGTCAGGCTCAAATGATTCCAAACTGGATGCACACCGTCACAAGGTAGTCACAAAGATTGTGGACATTTGGGCTCCCTCTTTGATTGTTGCCTAAGATCACACTTCACATTCACCAAGATTCAAACAATTGGACTAATAAGCCAAATTCTAGGACTCCACACATATTCTTTCAAGTAAGATCTCACCACCTATGGCACTTAGAAATACACTCATTTAGCATATTCCAAAAACATCAAAAGCGTACGTGCAATGTTCATTGCAAGGTTCACATCAAAACACAACTAGTCAACAAAAGACTCAAAGAGATGGTTCAAAAGTGCAACTACATCGATTTCATTCTCGCAAAACCAACACTCTACATCATACTCATCATGTGTCCTATTAAAGACATCGATATTGCACACAATCAATTCTCAAATCATTCTCAAAGAAAACTTCAAGCATTTCACGATTTTCAAAACTCATGGGGGTTGCAAAATTAAGAGAGAATGAAATAGATACTAGATACACCCTCAACAAAAAGAAACACTACAATATAAACAAAATTAAAATAATATGATCATCCAAAATTCATAATAAAAATATACAATTAAAAAAAGGAATATTGGCTCAAAGGCCCTCACCCCACAAAAAATAAACAAGTAATGTCCTCAATGTGATAATAAGAAAAGTACAGAAAGCTGAGATAAAAGGGTCCCCTAAAAGGCTAAGACTATCGAGCACTCACATCTGTCTCAGGCTACTCACTGGGAATAGGCTCACTGCTAGGCATCTAGGTTGTATGGAGATAGTTGCATCTGGTAGGGGAAACTCGCCCCAAAGCATGGATATGCCCGTGGACTGCAATTAGGTCTCCTCTGCTTGCAAGGTCGTTAGCTCCTCTCTCATGGTATCTAATGCACCAGAACTACCCTTGGCCTTCTCTTAGGCCTCAAGACTCGTAGTTAGGTTATCCAACCTCACACTATGTCCCTCACACCTATTCACCCTTTCTCTCAATGGAGCTAAGGCTCTCTCAATAGCCTTATTAATTATCCCGAGCATGTCCATCTCAACCCGTGCAACTCTAACATCCTCCGACAAGCAAAGGCTTCCAGTTTGATAAATCATTGCCTTGGTCAAGGGGGGACGAGTTATAGGAGTGGGGGTAGGTCTCATAGCAGCAACAAAAAGAGATACAAAAACAGTATAGGTAGAAAGCATAATAGAAAGAGATGATATACCTTCCTCCTCCACCGAAGGAGCAAGTGTGTTGGCCTCAACTGCTAGTGTGGTGAGATCAACTACAGGCGTCGTGTATGGTGGTGGCGTCTTCCTCTGAGCTGCATAATTCCGTAAGCACTCAGCCTCAATCCTCTTAATGTCGCTGGAAGAAGCTAGGGTAACCCTCACATTTGTTGCAGCCCTATAAGGGACTCCTGCCCTCTCACACATTTGTGTAATCAGTGTTGGAAATAGGACAAAGGTCTGCTCCTGCCTAGCCCTCTTCAATATCTCATTAGCTATAATCGAACCCACCTAAATGTTCTCCCTGTCAGTGATCGTACCTACCAAGACCGCCTTGTTATGGCGAAGAATCGAATCATTTTGCGAGGGCATCATAGAAATCTCGTTACCCCCAGTGCAATTTTAATTGCTCCAGCATTGCATTGTACTTTCTTGCCGGGTACCTCTACTTTTTCAAGCGGCTTGCAAATTGTACATTTCCACTTCTTTGGGAGGGCCTGAGCATAGGAAATGTAGAACTCTCCTACCCAAGATGGAATATAGGGGTTCCTTGGCTTGGTGAACCCCTCAAATTTACGGAATTGGATGGTGTCCCAGATAGTTGGGAAGCCCCTCATTATTCCCCCTGTGGAGAGCCATCTTTCCTCAAAGTTGGTTCTCTCTCCATCAACTTTGAGCCTATTTAGGGCACATGGAGCAATAACTGAGAGGACTCTAGGAGTATGTGCTTGTGCAGAGGAGGAGTGCACCAATTTAGACCTAATCTTTTTCCTTTTCCTCACAACCCCCTTTTTGGGTTGTACCCTCTCTTGGGTAGATGCTTGTGGAGTCGTGGATTGATGACAACGAGGGGCTTCAAATGGCTCATTTATAGAAAGGCCCCTATGTATCTTTAGAAGAGGAGGATGATGGGAGTCTCTGTCTGGCTCCGTGTCTGATGATACCACTTTCTTGCCTTATGTTCGTGCCATATTTTGTAAAGCAAACATTAAAACAAAGGATTTGTGAAGGTTAGTTGAAATCAAACTCACTTAGAATCATGTTTCAAAAACTATCCTGAGGCTCGCCTAATGGGAATGCAGATTGTTAAATAGGATAGGTAAGCTCTGGTGAGATCGCCTAATTAGACAATAGCAAAAATCTCAGGAATTAGGCATAAAAGACAGAGTCAATTCCAACTCAGCGATACACCGAGTTAGTTTTGGCGAGCTAAGACAAGTCTACTAAAAATGATAGTGCCACTTGAAAAGAAACATGCATCAAAGGCAATGTCCACTCCCATTCGGCGATTGACCAAATGGTTTCGACGGACTAAGACAAGCCCGCCGAATGGGACAGTACCCAAGGTCACATATATACTAAAGAAGGTGAGTTGGGCATATTCAATGATTAACCTAACCTCCTTAGCAAGCTAAGACAAGCCCAATGAACATAAAGTGTTCAGCCTAGTGTCTAACCTAACATACACAACAAATACGAGTTTTCTCACATCAATACAACCCACATATATACTTATCTACCCATGGGTACTCTACCCCCCCCCCCCTAGTTTTTTCTAAGTGTTGCTCAAATTGACGATTTGACCTTAAGAAAGTAGTCACCTTGTCTATGTTCAGCAAAATCATGCAATTGGGTCAACACTAGGTTAATCAGACTTCACCCATATCGAATTAGACTCACACCCAACATTAATATCAGTTAAATTTCAAAATTCAACAAACATAGTTAAGATTTGTATTCTACAGGCACACACGTTCAAATAACTCATTGGTACAATTTAAATCACACAATATAAAGCTACCCAATGAAATCTAACAATCAACAACACTTAATGGCTTCAAGTCCACACCCACGTTGCAATTTAAAGTGAGAAAGTCTCAATAAAAATTGAAAACCAACCTTAGTAGGAACACAAGTCGAGAAAATCAAGGAAATGGGGTTGGATTGATAGCAAATGTAAGCAAAAGCACTCCTTGAACTTTGGCATCACACACAAAAGGTTGACAATCACTCAAAAGAAGCAACACAAGATAAAAGAGAGGAAAAGACTTTAAAATTCAAAGGGTTTGATTTTAAATTTGAAAAGACCCTTGGACTTTTTATATCAGACCCTTCAGCGGTCATGACTAACATTATCGAACGTGTTCAACGAATCGCCAATAGAGCTCAAGCTAGTTGAACATGCCTAAACGAACACCAAACCTGAAGTCTAATTTAGTGGACTCGATGGAGTGCGCATAGTCACTTCGGTGAATCGCCATTTGGAGCTCTGATCGCAAGAATTGACCGTACACTTCCCCACATGTTCAAGCTCAGAAGGCGGACCATAATGAGTCTGCTCAACATCTTTGGCATATCGACATTTCAGTCTTGGCATCGCCTAATGTTCCCCCTTTCAACCTTTCAACTTCTTCTCAACTTTCAATCACAACACACGTTCTGGAAAGCAATAAAAACAAAAGTATAGACTTGGGTTGCCTTCCAAGAAGTGCCTTATTTAATGGCATGGCATGACACAGTTCTCAATTTCTTCAACATTCATTCTTGGGATTCGAGAATACATCTTTTTTTCCTTAGATTGAGACAAGTGGAGATTAGGCACAATTGAGTAGCTAGCTGCCTAATAGATATTGAATGAGAATTCACCATTTGGGATAAAGTGGAGAAGTCATTCTTCAATTCCTTCAACACTTTGTCAAACCCTTCAATCATGTTGAATATCCTTGACATCACTTCTTTGGTTCGACTTCTTTCTAGCCTAGCTGGGTCATTTGGATGTGGATTATCATGGGAAGGCACATACCTATCTTTTTTAGCCTACATATCTCTCCAATTTCAACCTTGCCAATCTTTCCAACCACTATCTCTATCGTTGTTCCAACCTTGGCTCCCACCTTATCGTTGATAAATTGAGTGAAAACCCTACCATTTAGTTTCCCAAATATTGAACTTCTTCATTGTATAATGCCTCAAACTTGGCATCATCCTTGCACTGTCCACTAATAATTCCAGCCACATTTACCGACTTATATCCACCTCCTATTACATGTTTAGAAAACAAATCAAGTTGGGTCATCATTTTGGCCATGATTTCAACTCATTCATGGTCCTTCTCAATTTGTTCTTAGCTCATACCCAGTTGTAAAGTAGGCACTTGGTCTTCTCTAGTATGCCATTCTCGATCAACTGTGGTCATATTATATAGCAACAAAGTAGCCACATCATATAGTTGTCTCATTAATCCACCTTGGACCAAATGATCAACCACACATTTATTGACTAAATCAAGGCTGCAATAGAAGTGTTGAAGCAGCAAGTCATTTGAAACTCCATGCGTTGGACATTGCAAGGGTAGTTTCTTAAACCTCAACCATGTCTCATGTAGAGGTTCACCTCCAATATGCTTCAAATTTTGGATCTGGGTTCGAAGTTTAACCATATTTGAGGGCGGAAAGATCTCTCAAGAAAGCATCATTTAGCTCCTCCCACGAAGTAATAGCATAATTTTGCAATTCTGTCAACTATCTTGTTGCTTCACCCGTTAACGAGAACGCCTATAACCTCAACCTTACAAACTCTTGAGAGATATTCTGGAACATAAATGTTCCAAATACCTCTATAAAGTTCCTAAGATGTTCATAGGGATCCTCATGAGCTAAACCCCCCAAAAGTCCTTTCAGTTGGAGCAGTTGTAACACTGTTCCGGTTATGGGAAATACAACCCTCCTGGCTATGGGAGTTATCCAGATTGCTCCCATGGTTTGAATAACATTCATGTGCATATCATTCAAATCACATATGTTGTCGTTTTGACCATAGTGACTATCATTGTCATTGCCATGGTCACTCATTGTATAAAACCTGCAAATCAGCCAACAACAACACAAAACAACAATATACTACAACTAAATAAAATTAAAATCTAATTTCTCAATTAGAGTTCTCAACCACCGTTCCCCTAGAGCAGCGCCATTTTTTATGAACACTCAAATGTCCTCCTTACCAATGAGACAAAAGATGTTGTTAATCAGAACCCAAACAAAGAGTCAGGGTCGAATCCCACAGGGAATGGTATATCATAGAGAATTCTTATCAAGAAATTTGGATTGTAAAATTGCTCATTTTGTAATAGTCAAAACTATTGGTTGGATTAGCCCACCAGTTTAATAAAAAAGCATTGGTTATAAATTAACATAATTAGCCTAAAATTTTGAAGAATTCTAGAGTTAAGAAGTAATCTACGGGTGCGGGGATTGAAAATTGATGTCACATAGGGAAAATTGTGTTGCTCTATAATGATGAACATTCATGAATAGGCTAGGTCATCTTAAATGATGCTAATCATCTTTCGATCTCAAAGAATCTTTGCATAGAATCTCCTTTCGGCCTTATCTAAATGCCAAACTAAACAACCTAATGTCTTTCTCTATTCTCTTTTTTTATGCAGAAATAGGGAAAATAGATTCGACCAATAACCTCTATTTCCAAGCAAGTTATAGAAATTAATTCTAAATTGCTAGTATTGGACTAATTACCCACTCCAATTAATCTCTTTTGAGCATCAACCGGAGATTGAAAGTAGGATTTAAGTTTGCAACCTTAATCCATAAATTAACCCCATCCTAATTAACTCAAATTCATGTATGAAGAGCATAACACAATACTCACTACATTGAATCAACACTCAACCCTATGATTGCACCCCTAGATTTTGGGGTTTTAAAGTAGCCATTGATAACATGAAATTAAGCAATTACAAGTAAACCCACTTTGGATTCAACTTTAATTTATCAAATTCAAGATCAAAGTTGAAAAACCCCAAAAGGGAGCGTTGACTCGTCGTGTTGATTAAGGAGATGAGAATTTCGAGGTTGATAACTCATTCTCAATAGATTTATGAGGAAGAAATAAAGAAGAGTTCTTGAGAGACCAAGAGGGCACGGTCAAAATTGGTGACTACTCTCATCAGAAGTCTGGTAGTGGTCGTCATTCTTAGTTTAGAAAGAAGTTTTCCATCCCAACTTCATCTAGTGCCCCGGTTTAGAAGTTCAATAAAGATAGAGTGTCTAACCCTATGCCTCAAGGAAATGCTTTTAGTGGATAGACTTTCCTAGCATGTAGAAGGTGTACTAAGAACCATCCAGCAGATTGCTTAGCCATTTCTAGTGCATGTTTTGGTTGTGTAAGGCTACACATAGAATGGTGGATTGCCCTTCGACTACTTGCAAGGGTAGAGATGGTCATCGTCAAACTCAGCCTAGTGCTTCTTCAGGTCGCCCGACCCAATAGTGTAACAACTCGGATCTCAAAATGAATAAAATCCTAGTTTTCAGAAAATTTGTGCTTGTACAGACGGAACCACCCACGGACCGTAGGTGGGGTTCTGTCGTTAAGGCCCAAATATTTATAGTCTCTGATCCCACCCACGATCGACCAGTACGGTCCGTGGTTAGACCTGCGGAGAGTAAGTCTGACCATAGGTGAGGGTCAGCAGCCAGTTAGAGGGAAATTATTGTTGGGACAACTTCAAATGGTCATCACTCTTAGCACAAAAGGAATTAGGTGGCCCATGACCTACCAAATGAGAGATAATTGAATCTTCTTTCCAACGCCATCGAGTTTGCTAAAATCCCATCTCCGAGTAAAAAGTTATGCTCATTTTAGTGAAGCCCTGTCAGGAAGACTTGACCGACGACCCCACCTACGGTTGGTAGGTCGACCTACGGCCAGTAGGTCCCTCCGTGGGTGGCCTTCGTCCACTTTTAAGTTAGGGTCATCCCATGCGTTGGGCACTTAAACTTCGTCATTTTATGCCTAAACTACGTTGTTTTACTCAGTCTAAGCCTAATAATTTAGTCAGACTTACCCAGAACCCTCATTCACCTAAAATCATCCAAACTTGGAGCAAAAAGAAGAGGAAAAGTCAACCAAAACTCCCAATAACAAGCATCACTGTTCTTCAAAGTTTCATCCCCAAAATCGAAGGATTTCTCCGTAAATTTCGTCACTAGGTATGTGGAATTTCATTAGTGGATTCTTTTCTTCCACTAGGTCCCTAGAATTCAGTCAGATTCTTGATTCTCTATATCATGTTTAGACCTAGGGTTTCTACAACCTTGCAGAATTGTTGTGAATTAGCTATTATAGTATTCTTAATCAGATCATCATGTTTTCGTGAGAACGTTGCTTAGTTCTTTGCATGAATTTCAGAACCCTAGTTGTGTAGATTCTTTTAGTTAATGAATTACACTTGCTAGGTCAGTTTAAGCAGATATACATGCTCCAGTTAAGAATGTTTCATTGTTAGTATTTAAATGTTGCATTCTCAGATTTTTCATGTCAGAATATTGAGCTATCTAGTATTTCAGTTTTGTTGTGTCATACATATTCCAGTTGTGAGTAGGGTTAGATCGAGTTGGACTAGGGTTCAGCATACCCTCATAGTCCCAGAAATACGTGCCCTATAGGTTTATCAGTCCCCTCTATTAGGCATCAGCTTTAGTGATCACGCCATTCATGCCTTTATACCCCTGGCAAGGTATATTGGGTCCTATCGATGGGGCGTATACATCGAACAGTCATGCGTTTATACCCCTGGCAAGGTTATTGGGTCCTCTCGATGGGGCGTATACATCGGACTCCACATTTAGCTCACGTGGTTTTATGTCGGTTAATAGTAGCTCCCACAGTCAGACTCTTAGTGCATTTGACCAAGTTTTCAGTTATATTTCAGCATTCAGTCTCAGTATGTCATGTTCAGAATTAGTACTTGGTCATTGCATTTAGTTCAGTCTTCAGTATATTCTAGCATTTACATTCAGTTCAGATTATGTTATTGCTCAGTATGCTTTGTTCAGTTATGTATTTTATTCAGCTATACTATATATCCTACATGCTCAGTACATTCCAAATACTGACGCATACTTTGCGCTACATCCTTTCATGATGTAGGTCCAGGTACTCAGCAACCAGATCACGCATAGATCGGTTCCCGATCTTCACTGGTGAGTCCTCATACTTCGAGGACAATAGACATATTTTCTTCAGATTTAGTCATTTCATTTCAGTTTCAGTTTTGCTAGAGTTAGCTGGGGCATGTCCCAGCAACTTTAGTTAGTAGAGGCTTTTTCAGACATAGTATTAGATTCAACTTTAGTTTTTGAGTGATTGTTCAGTATCACTAAACTCATAGTATTTATATATTTAGATCAGTTTTGGGTATTCCCCACTTTCAATTATCATTGTTTTAAGCTTTCGTATAGTATCTTTATTTAGTTATCTTTCAGTATGGTTATGATATGTCGCTTCAGGTTTAGCTTGGGGTCACTCGTGATCCTAGGTACCATGTTTACGTTAAGGGGGTAGCCTCGGGGCGTGACAAACTAGGTGCTCCATTTCGTGCTAGTTGTCAGCGTCAGAACATGTTTTATGTTCTTCAGACTCGGCATTATTGATGAATGGTAGATATACACTCATTTTTTGCCTTTTAGTTCAAAAAATTAGTGTCCTCAATGCCTAATTATGTCCTAATTTGATGATATTTTGATGATTTGCCGCTATGAAGGCTAAGGGATAAGACAAGGATTATAGTTGTAAGAAAGGCCAAAAATATTGAAAGAAGTGTAAACTCCACAATGAAAGTCGCCTAACCAAAAGGGCGGATCACCCAACTGGCACGACCTCGTTCAATGTGGCAGTGCTCACAATTCCATTTAATTGAGGCAAGTAGGAAAACTTGAGGTGAAATGGTGACTCACCGAATATGAAGGACGAACAGGATGACCATCGTCGAAGGTGACAGGACTTGGAAGAAAAATTAAGGCTGAAAAGGCAAACAAAGGTGGTAATCGCCAATCTGTCGAATGTGAAAGTCTGACTCAAACGAGATCACCAACTGAGGTTCAAACACATGAAGGCTGAAGAAAATGCAAGGCGAGCTAAAAAACAAGCGGCGAGCCCGACTAACGTCGTCGAGTTGGTCACGTTGTGAATTTTGAGTAATCCATCAGTGAGAGTTCCTTGAGTAATCATGTCATGTAGACCACCAGATAAGGATTAGAAGAAGGACCTTATAGAGTTAAACTCTATTGCACGACTTAAAAGTAATGAAAGAAATGGAATTTCCTAAGCATCACGTAGTTTCTCATTCATAAATATGGCTTGCTTCACACTCATGAACAAGACTTTACTAGACGTGGCTTATGAGACATAATCCTAGAATCATTCTAAACCTTGTGCTCTGATTACCAAGTTTGTCACGACCTAGGGGTACTCCCTAGATGTAACATGGCATATAGACCCCAGAAGGACTCCATACAAGCCACTTAGCATATCATAACATACAATAAGAGTAAAAATGCATTTCAAGTCCAAGTCTAAAATTTTCATTTAAAGCAAAAGCAGAATAGACTCTAAGTCTCAACATAGCCATCTATTACAATATTTGAATAGGAAAAGGGCATAGCCCATACAACATAGTCCAAAAAGGAAACACAAGAAAAGAAACTACAAGTGAAAACATCTGTCCTCGAACCATGAGGACTCACCAACAAGCTAGGAGAAATGAGGAAATCCAAGCTTAGCCACTACGACGACCGCCTTCAGACCGAACCCTATACTTGGGAAAATGTAGAAAAAGTAGGCGTTAGTACAAAAATGCACTAAGTATGATAGTCATGCATAAAAACATTGAAAACATGCTAAAAGGGACATTTCATTTGAAAGTATGCAATTTACAAGTTTAAACATGATTTGAGAGTTTAGAGAGCATAAGTCATAAACATAGTCAATACATAGATCATCTTACATAAGAGAAACACTTCATAAATAACTTTAAAGCATACTTGTGCAATGCATGAATAAGACCCCATAAATCTCACCCATTCTAAGTAAAACTCTTAAGGCCATCATTCATATTATTGTTCTTATTGTTGTGGGAATAAGCCTTAACCGACATGAGACAATGTGAGCTATAACATGATCACCTAGTGTTACCCACACCGAAAAGGGTTGTCCTACTTGCCTAAGGTAGAACCATGGTTTGTTAGCTTAGGTGGATCCACTAGCTAAACATCCTATAGGGGCACGTAGTTTATGGGATAAGGAGATTGTTACTAGAAACCTGACCTTTCTGACGGAAGAGCTTCTATCTCATGAGATTGCTTCTAGAAACCCGGCCTTTCTGACGGAAAAGCTTCCATCTCATATTCAATGTCCACTCGGTGCTAAGCATTAATCCCACAGAGTACTTATTAAGCCATAACTTGTTTCCTGGAGGGATGTATTTTGACAATCAACCCAACTTAGTTCATTAGGATAGCTCTTAGATCATGCGTGAGAATAACCTTTCACCGTCCATGTCTACATAGATTCAAATAGGTAAGAAAGCCTTTCAGCCTTAGAATCATCATATTGTGAGAAAACCTTTCACATCATGTTCATTATGTGTGAGAATAGTCTTTCAATTAACACAACAACATTATCATAATCATGGACACTTCATTCATAGTCATGCATAATTGTGTATGTGAGAATAGCCTTTCAACAACACCACAATTACATCATAATCATAGAAACTTCACTCTCAAAGTGTTCTTAAAGCATATACATAAATCTCATAATCATGTAAAATTATCATATCTTACCCTTCATAGATCTAAGAGCCCATTCAATCAACACATCTAGAATTCACTACATTAGACATGGATATAATCATAATTCAAGTAACCCAATTACTACATGCATAATTTCATAGCATACTTTTATCATCAACAAACCCACATCAGAAGATCATAATTGAGAAATATGGGGGTTTCATGGGTTCTTGGGAATACAAGATAAAAATCATAGGAAATCATCAATTCATACATAATATATCATAATTCAATCATTAGAAACGATTTTCAAAGGAACCCATGACTTTGGAATCAAACCCTAACATTTGGGAATTTCTAGTTTTGAAATTAGGGTTTTGAAGGAACTCCATGGATGAAGAACTACCATACCTTAACAATGAAATCCAATGAATTTGAGTAGAAACCCTTGTTCCTTGAACCCTAGCTCCAACTTCCTTCTTCTTCTTCCTTGAAGTTCTAGAGAGAATATTTGGAGAAGGTGAACATTCCTTAGGATTTGATTTGGGTTTTGGGAAATAATGAGGTGAATGGGTGTATTTTGACTTAAAAGACCTATATAGGTATATAAAAGTAAGGCAAAACTACCTCACTTAATACTAACTTAAAAGGAACTTCCCAAAATAACCTTCACTTTAAGTGGGCTGCCTAGGCACCACGTGGGGCTCCACGAGCTGTGGTCGTGGTCCCCTTTGTGGACTTGAGACAGTGGCTAGGCAACATGTGCCTTTAGCCCACAAGCCCAAGGCATCTTCACGAGGGGCTCCACGAGCCGTGGTGCTAGCCACGAGTCGTGGTCCCTCTCGTGGGCCTTAAGGCAGTGGCTAAGCCACTTCTCTCAACCCTCACACCACCAACTCCCTTCCACGAGCCTTCCCACGAGCCATGGTCTTCACCACGAGCTGTGTAGTGGCTCATGAAAAGGAGCAACTTTTGGGCAGATTTTGGGGAGGCTACTGCTTAGTCCACCACGGGTGGCACTACGGGTCGTGGAGGTGGGGGCAGTGCCTTGTCCAACTCTTGGGCCCTTGCCAATTTTCCTTGGCTCTAGCCCTTCTTCCTTGACGTTAACCCTCACGTTTAGCTCTAGTTTAACCTACTAGTTTCCGGGGTGTTACAGTAATTAGTTTGATACATGCAATTTAGGTTTGATGTCTATAGTTTGCTTGAAAAAGGGATTATAGTTCAGATCTATTATATCGTAAGGTAATAGGATGTTTAGGCATGCATATAGATGAGATCGAAAGGAAATTCTATGAACTAATACTATGAGATTAAAAGAAGATTAGTGTCATTGAAGATGACCCAACATATCCATGAATGTTTAGCACTATTGAGCAGCACAATTACCCTTACGTGACATCAATTTCCAATCCCTACACCCCTAGATTACTTGTTAATTACTTGAATTTCCGAAGTTTAGTTTAATTGTTACATTTGATACTACAAACTCTTTTAGTAGATTTTGTAGAATCATCCACCCATTTGTACTAAACTACTACAATGAACAAGTCCGCATTCTTGATTTCTTAGTTGATTTCTTACCATTATACCATCACAAAATTAAATTTTGGCCATGGAAATTAATTTGGAAGATAAAAATACTTTTAAAGATTTCATGCTTTGCTTGGTTGGTGCAGAAGGGCATGTTTGACTCATGAAGTGCTTCATAAAAAGGAAGAGAAATATGTTCAAGGTGCTTCACGTGTGATCAAGATGGAGAAGTTAATGGACATCTTTTCCTCCATAGCTAACTAGCTACAAACTTGTGGAACATGTTTCTCTGTATTCTTGGTGTGTATTTGATGATGAGCCTATTGTGAATACACAACTTCCTTAATCAAAAAAAGAACAACTAAAACCTTAACTTAGTTAGCCATATAATGCCTGGTGCTTAAAAACATCAAGCTACCAATAGTATGTTTAGCAGTCAACAACAAATCAACGGTTTTTAGATAACCCCAAAAGAACATCGCAGATGGCTTTAGTGACCAACTTACATACATCAATAGCAAAAACATATAGTTGGCCAACATCATTCTTCAACTATCACCCTGTACATAAATAAAAAAATAATATTGTCAAATTTATAATTTTAGATGAATTGACATAAAATAACACAAGGACAAGAACCACGGAGCATGGGGGAAATTGTCGTATTGAATAACTTCATCAATGTAAAATAATGAACATCATCAACAATTATTTAAGGAAAAACAGAGTAATAAAAAGTTGCAGCAAGATACATCTGCTCTGCACCAAATTCCAAGTTGGAATTCTATCGAAAAATAGTTTGACGATTGAAAGCCCATACTAATTTCAAGTTTGTTAGGACAACGATTACAAGAGTTCAGATAAAATGGAAAGAAAAATTCACGAATGGGAGATGAGAATGAAATATTTTCTTGGCCTAAACACATAATCTACACAGCACATCCCAGGTGGAGCCAAAATTTTAAACTTATGAGCTCTTTCAAGTTCCATTCTAATCTAAAAAACTTTTACATATTTAATGAATTTTTAACAAGGTTTGGACTAAAGCTACACTAGTAACTTAGACTTGAGCTTGAATATTACTTTCCTTGTGAGTGTTGGAGTGTTAATAAAATAGCGGACTTTTTGACACCTTGGTTGCTGGAGTGTTAATAAAATAGCAGACATTCTGACACCTCGGCTCATGATAGTGACTCTATATATAGCTTATTCTTATTTTGTAGTTCGTGATAACCCTAATTTTTTTAAAGTAGAATTGATCCAACTTGATTGAGACAAGTTCCATGAAAGGGGAGGATTTCTTGCATATATTCTATGGTTTTGTATCTTAGTCTAAAACTTCTTAGTATGTTATTTAAGATAAATGAAAAGTGTTGCTATGTTTAGAAGATGATAATAAGCTTTCTTTGATATGTCTTGTGAAGTTAGTCTATTAAGATATTGTTACCACTAGTTAGCCCTTTAAGCTTGTAGCCTTTAATTTGTTAGTTGCATTTTTACCTTGATTCAATTTGTTTTATTCTAGTTTTTGCACCTTACTTCCTTGAGCATTGTAGCTTAGACTATGATAGAATTGTTAAATGTGAAGGAAGGAATGGTCGAGTGAAAAAGGTGATCAATGATAGCTACAAAGTGATGAAGAGAAAAAAAATGAAAAAGAAGGAAGATTGAAACGTCCTTGATATGATGAGAATTACTAGTGAAATAATTGATGAAGAGAGCTGATAAGTTCAAGAAAAGAATAATGGGTAATGAAGTGTAGAAAGTTTAACGTGCTTAGGGAAGTGTAAGTCACTATCATAGTTGGCCTACTCATCCCTTAGCCAAAAATACAACCCGTTAAAGTCCTTTTTGATTCTATTCATCATGCTTAACTAGTGGGGGTATACATAATGGACAAGTCAATGGTTCTTTGTGCATATATATGAATTTTTTTGTGAGCAAGAGAGTTATGCTTTGATGCTAAGTCCTTTTTACATTCATTCTTTGATTTGAATGTATGGACTATTACTTCTTGTGAGGGTACTTGTGTCATAATATATAGGCGATGTCATTTACTTTCTTTGACATCGTTGGTGAGCAAGCTTACATTTGATGATTTAGAGTCTGTCTCTAAGTGAGAATTGTGCTTCGATGCTAAGTCCTTATTACATTCATTCTTTGATTTGAGTGTGTTTGGATTATTTCTTCTTAAGGGTACTTGTTTATTATAGATAGGTAATGTTATTTACTTTCTTTGACAAAGTCAGTAAGCAAGCTTAATTTTGATGAGTTAAAATCCGTTTTTGAGGTTAGGAGATTAGATGTTTGTTGTTTGATATGATGAAGTTGCTAGATAGCCTAATTATTTGTATCAACCAAAGTGGTGGGGTGTTCCGAAGCTTGAATTATTGAAATGAGTTTTAATAATTGCTCAAGGATGAGCAAGAGTCTAAGTGTGGGGTAGGTCATGTTAACCACCCTACCCTAATTCAATCATCAGCAGTCACTGAAAAGTACATCATCTCTCAGTGTAGGTCTCTAAGTTCAATATGCAAAGTGAGCAATCAAAAACCTTAATGTTATCAAAAAGCTAATATATATATATTATATATCATCACCAGAACTGAGAACATCTAAAATGCAGTTATCAGCTAATTATAAGACAGCTCTTCAGAGAATTACCTCAGCAAGGGGTTGGCAAAATTCCTTTCACTGTTGAATGGAGTAACTTCAACATATTATCTTCATTCACATATATCAACCAATTCAACTTCATACAGAAGCCATGAGTCTGGCATTATTGGAGGCTTAGCCTTGCTCCCAGGGCTGCACCGACAAAAGGCACGAGAGCAGAGAAATGTTTAAGTGTTGGAATCACAACAAATAAGTTTTAAAAAAGAGCATTTCAGCAATGATTTGTATATACCCCAAAGATGGTGGAATAGTGAGTCTTCTCTTTTCACCAACATGCATGCCTATAAGGTTATAGCTTAGCCACCCATAATAGAATGCTTGAGATATAAAGAAAATAGTTTCAGTCCACGAAAATGATTACCTTCAATGCCAATGTTCAATCCCTTTAACACTTTTTCGTAACCTGATCAATGACATCAAAATAAGAATATAAAGGGATAATCAGTTAAGTTAATGGTGGAGCAGAGCAGTGATTGTGTGCGAGAGTAGAGAGAGAGAGACCTAGACAAAATTGATGAGGAGCTGCACCAATGGTTGAGCCAACAGTGCACCCTGTATCTCTTAATTTGGCGATGAAATGAATTTTGATCTGGGCAAAAGAAAGGATCATTCAGCAGCATGACGTTTGCACCATCTCTATTTGAATTTTCAAATAGAATCACCTGTTTTCCTGGAGAAGCTACTTTCCCGTCCACTTTTCCCTTCACCATCACCTCAACAGTTAGTCCATCAGGTAACGTATGCATCTGTGATGATGTGGCACTCTCATTGATATCCTTAGCATTAGCAACTGCGCTCCGATTTTCCATCTCCAACTGAGATTGTATACTTGAGTCGCGATGCTTTTCTTGGTTTTTGATCTTCCTTTTCTTTTTTTTCTTTCTCTCCTGCAAATGACACCTTTCACTTACTGATTTGGGACTTGTGTCTGAAGATCTGCATATTCATAGCGCAAGGGGAAACCAGTTACACGAGAAACTTAATGTAAAAACTACCAAAAGTCATCCATAATCAGCAGTAAACAGAAGAAGATAAAATATTAATGCAAAGATCGTAGTACACTAATGAAAAAAACATAATATGCATGAAAAATTCCTACCGGCAGACTTGCCTTAAACTGACTTATCCTAGTACATCTTGCAAGTCATGTAATACTGTCGAAAAGGAAAACTTGAAAGGGAAACAAAAGGAAATAATAAAAAAGCTTACTTTCCAGTGATTGGTTTCCAACATCCAATTGTTGCCGTTGGACAGTTCCCCTCGTTCATTGCCTTTGGTGTATCTTCCTTGAGTACGCAATCAGCTACTATATTTATAAGAGAGCCTCCTGAGGATAAGACGTAAGATTAACCTTTCAATCTCCCACCATGTAAGTTAGGCTTAAAAGGTCTAAGATGACAGTACGATGTGGATTACTAATATTGTCAATCTTCCAAAGTAACATTTGTTTTTACCATGCGGATACTCCATGTCATATAACTCGAATCATAGAATTAAAACTCTCCACACCTAAGTTTTCAGGGAACGGCACATATGCATACATTTCTTTAAATGGTGAACAAGAAATATCAATATAAATAGCAGTCCGGTGCACAAAACATCACACGTTAGCAGGGTCCGGGGAAGGTCTACACCACAAGGGGAGTGAGGTGGACAGCCTAACAAAATGCAAGCATTAGTGGTTGCTTCCACGGCTTGAACTCATGAACCTATATGCAGAGGCGGATCCAGGATTTTGAAATTTTGGGTGCCACACTGTCTTTTGATTTGATCTATTTAGAGCTTTGGTTCGGATTATCTGTCTTTTTTATTTATATAGACAAGTCGATCGAACAAAAAAAATTGATAGTTGTGATAATTTTGGACAAAGCATAGAAATTCAATAATATTACATATATCAACAAAATTATATTATGTATTTATAACATTACAAGGATGGACATCTAGAACTAAAAGTTACTATAAATGCATATTTAGATGCTCAAAGCAAAAACTTAATAAACTCTATGAACTTAAAAAACAGAAGAAAGAATTAGTAATATACAAAAAAAAAAAGGAACTCATATGGAATAAAGATTCAACAACAAATAAAGAAAAGAAAGAAAATAAAAAGCAAAATAGAAAAAGAAAAAAAGAGGACTAATCTCTCGTAAAGCTGTAAGCTTATTCAATGTAAAAGACAAAATAGTTCTATAGAAGTGTAGCAGGCTGGGCTCGTTCTCATTCCCTGTGGACAGAATATATATATACACACACACACACAATTCCAACCGAGGTGTGCGCGTAACATGGCACCTACTCCCATTTTACTTGATTTGGGAAGTGCAACATTATAATTTTATCACTATGTGTTTTATTGACATTATGTATCAAATTCAATATTTCATGAGAAGACCAGGCACATTGAGATTAACTAGCATTATGCATTAAATCCAACATTTCATGAGAAGACTAAGCCATTGAGATTGGCTATTAATTTTGTGAAGTCAAGTGATCAACTTGCAGATATCTCACCAAGCCCCTCATCAAGCCCCTCATTGGTCCTCGTATTAATTCCATTTGTAACAAGCTAGGTACATATGACTTGTATGCACTAGCTTGAGGGGAGTGTTAGAATAGGAATAGGTATATACAATCCTACTTAGAATGGGAATAGAAATACGAATAGGAATAAGAATAGGAGTAGTAATAGGAATATGAATAGTAAATAGTAAATAGTATCCTACTTGGTAAATGATTATATTGTAGTTTCTATAAATGGAGTCTCTGTGTAATAATGTAGATAGACAATTCAATAATATTTTTCTCATGTATTTCTCACATGGTCTATAAATAGATCTTTTCTAGGGTTTTGATTATCATGATATCATTAGGAATTAACATCACCTATTTTTGGAGAGTTATTACTAGCATTATCTTGTAGAATCTTGCAATTCTTTCATCATTCTTCCTAGAATTGTGAATGGAATTATTGTAAGATCACTAATGATGTACTCCAAAATTGCAAGAACTAAGTTTTAATTCAAGGTTCATAATGTTTCTCTTTATCTTAGTGTTATTTAGTTAGACAGTTCTCCTATTCTTTGCATAAAGTTATGAATAACTAAACTCCATAACTAGGGTTCTGGGACCTAAAACAAGAACGAGGATAATGAATTTTTCATATTAAATCTTCTCATAAAGGTGTAGGTCATTGTGCATTAATGGAATTATTAAAAATAATGAGTTTGGTGTGTTCCTCGAATGAAGAAAAAATTGTTTTCTCTTTCGACTTCGGATGATCGAGGGTATAAGTTTCACTCAAGTAATGGGACACTTAAAGTGTGTAAAGGGCCCATGGTACTTATGAAGGGTAAGTTGCATCCTATATTATATTATCTTCAAGCTAGAATAGTTGATACAAAAGCAATTGTACCTTCTGAAAAGAGTGATCAGAATCAGTCTCAATTGTGACACTTGCGATTTGGTCATATAAGTGACAAAGGATTGTCTTTGTTGAGCAAGCAGAATTTGTTGGATGAATACAAAAATCAAGTTTTGAATTTTTGTTACATTGTGTGTTTTGGTAAGCAAACAATGGTGAAGTTGAACAAGAAGGCAGAGCACAAGACCAAAAACAAATTTAGATTATATACATTGAGACTTGTGGGCTCCAAACAGAGTTCCCTCCAAGAGTATTGCCAAATATTATGACTTTGATTGACGATTACTTATATACAAATTTGTATTTTTTTTTTCTCTCTTAATGTCTTATTTCTTTAAATTCCACACTTTATTTGCATTTTGCACTTAAAGCAACAATAAACATAAAACTTTTTTTGTTCTTTTTGCTTTTGACAACACTGGATGAAAACTGAAAGAAAAGTCAAGTGTCTTCGGACAGACAATAGGTTTAAATTTGCAACTCATCAATGATTGATGCAGCAGAGAGGGCATAGTGAGACACCAATTTTGTGATGGAACACAACAAAAAAATGATGTTGCAGAAGGTATGAACATAACACTTAGTGACAAGGCACGAAGCATGACTTCACACTCATATGGTAGCAAGGTTTTTTTGGCTGAAGGAGTCAATAAAGCTTGTCATTCAATCAATAGATCTCCATCCATAGATATTGAATTCAAAACCCTTTTTGATATATGATCCAATTTGCCTGCTGATTATTCAAATTTGAGGATATTTGATTGTCCTACTTATGCTCATGTGAAGGATGGCAAACTTAAGCCGAGGGCAAAGACGTGCATATTTCTAGGGTATGCAACTGGAGTGAAAGGTTACAAGTTGTAGTGCGCAGATTAGAAGGCTGCAGTGTTAATTATTAGTAGGGATATGACATTCAATGAATCTGCCTCACTGGACTGTCAGAGAGAGAAGGCAATACCAAAAACAGATCAGTGACCGCCCAGTAGTTCAGAAGTGAAGGAGGTGAAAAACTTTAATCAAGATAATGTCGATTCACCTATGCAACAACAATCATATAGCATTACAACAGGCGAAGAGAAGAGAAGAGAGTGATCAACCAACCAAAAAGGTGTGCAAATGTAGTTTGATAGGAATCTTCTTGGATATGCAAATCTTGTAAAATTTGCTTTGTCAGTTGCAGAGACAATTGATGTGCTTGAGCCTAATAGCATTAAAGAAGTTATTTTTAGTTCTGAAGTTGATTAGTGGGTTGGTATTATTCTCTTCATCAAGCATGGAAGCTTGGTTCATTGCCAAAGGAGCAAAAGGTAATAGGCTGCAAAGGGGTTGTTGATGTGAAGAAGCTGTCTACACATGATATTTTGGAGGATATGATGACCAAGGCAGTCTCAGTCAACAAGTTTACCCATTGCCTAGATTTGATTGGTGCAGTACTCAGTAGATCCCGTTTTAGGGTTCAGGGCAAGGCAAAGAGACATTCATGTTGATGAAGAGAATTCAAGCCAAGGGTAATATTTCTTAATTATGCCTTGAATTTTTCCCTTGTATGATTAGGAAACTCATTGTCCTAATAGATTTGGGAAAGTAAAATACATTGTTCTTGTAGGATTGGAAGAACCTTTCTTTTATAGGTTTGGACTATTTGAGGTCTCTATATAGGGGTTGTAGTTGGGGATTAATTAGCTTTGTACACTTCTTCTCTTTCATAGTGGAAAACTCTCTGCTTCTATTTGGAGGATTAGGCATAGTCAAACTTCGTTAAATTCTCGTGTTATTTTTCTCCTCTATTAGCTTTGTGTGTGATTGTGTGCTAGTTGATCCACAATCTTTTGGCAGCAGAAATGCTAGCCAGACAGACACCAAATCCAATTGTTAGTACCATCACTTATGTGACCCCTACTGAAGAAGTTATGCCAAACTACATCACATAGTTTCATTCCTTTTCCCTTTAGCAAATAAGTATGAAATTACCAGAAAAATGAATTTGGTGATATGATCTATGAAGGTTAATTTAGTATGGTTCTTTCAAATGAAGGAATGAATCCAGTTGGGATCGAGTTCCTAAAGGTTCATTCCACAATAAATTAACAAAATTGAAGTTAAAGTGTAGATAAAAGGCATAATACATTAACTGACACTCACACTTCACCTCAGTTGGCAAGTAAGCACTCCCACTTTGATTAGGCACATCAAGACAACTCAACTCATCTCCAGTGTGACAGTTGAACACTCCAACTTACAAAATTACCATCTAGACACCTCTAATATTTATGCGTCATGTCAAATTTGAGTGTCCACGAGCACAATGGAGTAGAGTTGGAGTATTTAGTTGTTAGTTGAGACCAAGTTGAGGTGTCTAGATGTGCACTCTCAAAGTTTAAGCGTTTATTTGTCAGGTTAGGCTAAGGCAGTAAGTTTAAGTATGTTTATGTATTATGCATATATTAGAAAGTCTACAAAACTGTAGAAATAAGTTCTACAGAAACTATATTTTCTATCCTTTATGCCCCTGCTGAACACATATTCTTTGATGCACCGTAAAGTTTGTGAATAGGGAAAAACCACTTCTAGGGCATGTGGATAACAAGGACCGAATCTTAATATAATTTGGACTAATCATGGACGGCAAAGTTAGGCTAACAATTGGGATTGATATCATTATTGTTTTTTCGGTGCCAGAAGTTTGTTGAAATAGTCCTAATTAATTTAGCTCACTAACAACAAAATAATTGCTTATAACTCGATAAAGTGAACAGGAAGAGAGCAAGGCCCAAGAGACCACTTGAAAGGAAACGCCACATGTGAAAAGCTTGTTGATGCTTATGCAGAACCCTATTTGGCACCAGCGGCTATTTTTAAAACTGGAATCATGCACAAAAAGACACTACTTAATTTGAAAATAAAAGCCCCAATAGATCATCAATGAATCTAACTCCTAAAAGTGCTTCAGATTCAGATCATTCCAAGCAATAACAAGTACATATCAACATCAATATAAGATTAATTTTCCCCTTACACACTATGAAAACTAGATATTCTTAGCTAGATAGAAAGCTTACCAAAACCATGGCTAGCATTATAGGCATCTGAAACCAATTGTGCATGTTGTATCTTTGTGTCGAAATAGCACCTTGCTATCTTTTGTTCCTCTAGTTCAGAAAGTTCCTCCTTGTACAAAAGTTATTGGTAAGAAAAAAAATAGACGCACTTGGAAGGTACCAAGACAAAGAAGTTTAGCATAGCAAAATATAAATCATAAAATTGCATAGACAGTGAGGTTCAACAACAGTACTCATATACACAACTTAATTTTTAAGCCAAGGAGAGGAATTTAATAACATGAGAAGCGTAAAAATCTTTAAAACAAACTAGTAAACCATCACATTAGTTGATAAGAAAATGAAAAGGATTATATATACTACCTTTTTTGGGGCCTGGAGTATTTGGTTGGCATAACTCTTCCTAATACTCAAACTTTGAGAAACTAACTTGAATTGTTGAAGAGCTACTTGCAGTGGATTAGACTGATTCCTGCTCATAGTTGTTAACGCTAGCCCTAGGTCTCCGACAAAAGTTGTATCAGATTCTTCCGGAGAAGAAATTGTAAATTGTTGGTTCATATCCAAACTGGAAGAAGGAATTGTAAGTTGTTGGTTCATGATGTGCTGATCATCCTTGCCCCAAATTTTGTCACTTAAGTAGAACAACTCTTCCTCATGTGGGATGGTAGGAGTCCTGCTGTTCTTTAAATTGTTCTTGTATTTCTCCCTAAGACACCTGACTTTTTTTTGCAAATGAAGTGGTGTGGCTGATTTGTGACCAAGAGATTGTTTAATGGAATCATAAAGTTGAACATAATCTAACCTAATTTTCCCTTTTTCAGTTTTCAACTTTATGAGTCCCTTTACGATTGTGATTTCATCCTCTTTGCTCCAGGCACCAACTTTTTCCGAACTAGCTCTGTTTTTCTTAATCATTTTTTTGTTAATAGATGAACCACCACCAGCTGCAGGTATCAATTTTCCTCTCCTTAGCATTATCTCACAATCAACAATGTTGTTTGTAACTTATTTACATATATATATAGTAAAATACATACCTTGGGGTTGGGAACAGGTTCTTCGACTACCATCTTCCCTCTTCAAACTAGTCTGACGATATATAGATACGTTTCTTTTATTTATTATTTTATATTTATAAGTAGTAAAGTAAAGTAATTTAATGGAGAGGGAGAAAACGAAGAGTCATGCAACACAAACTCAAACACTTTAATCATTATTCTCATCATTTCCAATGTATAAAAACTAGTATTCCAACCGTAGTTGTTTATTATATCATCCATCCAATAATACTTGTTAATTATATTAAAAAGGATAGATGTCCTGTTCACTTTATAAAATTTATGGATAATTTTATAGTTAATTTTAAATTTTTCCTTATTATTAATTATAGTTATTTTTCTATTATATTTTTCAAAATATTGTATTTATTATATTTAAAGGGTAATATAATAAAATTATTCTTTCATTTATAATTTCTTAAGATGTGTGTCAAACAAATAGTGAACAATTATTGTTGGACAAAGGGAGTATTGACTTGGCACACTCTTAAGAAATAATAAATAATAGGGCTAATACTATTTTATCATTTAACTTTATTAAATTTAATATTTTGAAAAATGCGTTAGATGCTAAATAATATTTAATAGCAAGGATAAAATAGACACAAAAGGTAAAATATATCTTGATTTTCTAAACTAAACAAATATAGTTGAATAAATATTTTCAATATAGTGACAATTATTGTTGGACGAATGAAGTGGTAATTAAATACTCCCAAAGGCCAATATGTATGTAGTTTTTTCTTTTTTTTTCCCTTCCTTTTCTAATAAAATAACTATAAAGAATACAAAATTTAAATTGATAATTAGAAAATAAAATTTATTGATAATTCTAACTCATTAAATATAATAATTGTTGTTCACACATATTTTTATAAGTTTAGGAAGTATTATTGTTGTTGTCGCTGCTGCACACATATTTTAATAAGTTTAGGAATTATTCTTATTGTTATTGTTGTTGTTGCTGTTCACACATATTTTTATAAGTTTAGGTATCATTGTCCTCGTCCTCGTCCTTATCGTGTTTGTTAGAAATAACGGTGATATCCAACGAGAAACTTCTAGATAATCGGAAGCAACTAGTAAAGAAAAACACTAGTTGAATCATAGAAAATATACATAAAACAACCAATAACAAACTAAAATATAACTATTTTTAATAAATATTGAAAGTGTAGCTAAGGGGTCCTACTAAATGCTAAAATATTGTCATTTTAAAAAAATTTCCTAAGAAATATTTGACTTTGTTTTGAAAGAAAAAGGTTAAAATTGTCTTTTTAGACATTTTTTGTCAAATTATGGCCACATAATTATGGCCATTTAGCACTAAGCCTAAAGGATATACAAGTCATTTCATCAACCCACTCTAAAACACATTTTTCTTAGAATGACATTTTCTAACAAGTATTTAATTGAGTAATTATTAAATTATATTTATTAAATTTTTACAATGTGTGTCTAATGTGGCTTCAAGTGAATTTTTCGGTAGATGTTGAATGTTAAAAGTAATGATTTCTTACTATTGAGCCTGGGTCGAACCGAACCCTGTTATGGGTGATTCGGCCTAGTTTAGTACCGGAAAATGATAGAATTTTTTTTTTACATAGTTTTAATATGAAATTGCAATCTATCCCTATTTAGTTTGTAATTACATTACTTTCTGAAAAAATAAAGAAATTGGATGCATAATATGTAGCTCGAATACATTAAAAACTAGTTCAGATACTTTATAAAATAATCAGATACAATGAAAACTAGCTCGGATACATTAAAAATTAGTTCGAATACATTATAAACTAGCTCGGATACATTATAAAATATTTTAGAATTAGGAGAGAAATAAGGAATTTTAGAGGTTTTTAGAAATAGAAGGGAATATTGGAAATAAGAGAAACATAAGACGTGTATTTCAGTAATTTTTTCAATTTTGTAATAGGTCGATCTGACTCGGCCAACCCAATTGACACCTTTAAATTACCTTTATAGACATTACTGAGATCATACTTTCAATAATTACATATATTCTTATTAATTAAGAATGTTATATCATATTTTAAGTTGGATACATTGAGATAATACACCATTCTCTAAAAACTAGACTAGATTAGGAGAACTGAATATCTGGACAGATTATGTATCCACAATTAACGCCTTCATCCTAATCAACTCATTCTCTCTCATCACAGGTACATCAACTGCATTCTCTCTTCCTTCCTTTTCCCTCTCACGATTTATTTTATTAAACTATAAAATTCTAAATTAAAAAATAAAGAGCAATAAAGTTGAGGTTTATGACTATCATTTATGTCATGATTTTTTAATAGCTTTCAATTTTCATTGTCTTCTAATTTTAGATAGTTGTATCCAATATTAAGGTAAAACTTCATTTATTTAGGGTTTTCTCAATATATTTTCATAGGCTAATGGTTCTCCAAAAAAGAAGATTGCTAATAGAGGTATAACACACTACCATTAATCTATCAATAATAGACCATATATTTTGTTTCACTCGAGCAATTTGTTGCAGGGTCCTTCTTAATATATATATATATATATATATATATATTAATTAATTATCTTAAAAGCATGAACTCATAACTTGAATGTTAAATTACTATAATATCCCTAACTAATTAGGTTGTGACTTTTTCAATGAGTTGTGACTTTTTTGATAACTTGTGACTTTTTCGAAGGATTGTAATTTTTTGATGAGTTGTGATTTTTTCAAAGAATTATGACTTTTTTAATAAGTTGTGACTTTCTCAAAGAATTGTGACTTCTCAAAAGGTCATGACTTTTTCAATAAGACACAAAAAAAAATACTTGAGTTGATACCTACAGACATTTGCGATATGTTCCCTACAGCTTCATGGAATGGCCAGTAATATATTATTAACTTAGTAGATGATTACTTTCTCTATGGACATCTCTATTTAATTCATAAAAAATCACAAGCTTTGAATATTTTTAAAATTTTCAAAGCTAAAGTTGGACCTCAATTAGGCAAAAAATAATTAAAGAAAAGACATAAAGTACCTCCAAATTTATCCGCACAACTTAGTTTAGCAATTTAAGAACTTCCTATAAGCATGTGAAGGAGAAAAAACACAAAAAAAAAAACTAATTTAAACAATACACATGTTATCTTTTTATGGATGACATACTTGATTACTTCTTTTATTAATTTTTAAATATTTTCTTTTCAAGACACTTCTCTAATTCTCGGTTCTTTTCACCTTATTCTTCTTTCCCTTTTCTTTCTTATTTTCCCATTGAGTTCCATAACTACTCCCAAATGTAACTTTTTTCACATATTTTTCTTCTTTTTTTTTTTTTTTTTAATCTTTTCTTGTTTACTGTTTTTCTTTAACAAAAAAAAAATAGGTGTTTAATTCATCCATATCATTTTCGATATCAAAGAAGATTATCAGTTCAAAATATTATCAGAGAAGAAGTCAAATTCCACTAAAAGATTATGAAAACTTCGCCCAATTCATTGATAAATTTAATATTTTTTTATGTAAATCACTTTTTTTGATTAAGGTGGTGCGGTATAGCTAAATCAAAACTGAAATTGCAGTTGAAATTTGAATTAAGGGTTTGTAGATTAAGGGGTAAATTCGTCAAGGTGTGTAATTTTTGGTTAAATTTTAGAAAAATTATAATGGGTGTAGGAGTTGTTGGTTCTATGTGGAAAAATGAGGTCTGCAAATGGAGTATCAAAACTTATTTTCATTACAAAAAGAGAAAAAGAAAAAGAAAACTGGAGAAGTTATTTTTCTTCTTTTTTACATAAAAAGACAAAGGAATTAGTCAGTGTTTTCAAAAATGTTTTATGGGGCGAGTCCCTAGCAAGTCTCGGGGCGTATCAAAAATGTTTCGGGCGTAAATTGAAGACATAGATCCATAGGGCATAAGTCTTAGAATCGGGGCATAAGCTCCAAGCATAAAAACGTAAGTCCTAGGAGTAAAAATGTACACCCTAGGCTTACATCTCACCACGTACTGCATAAAATGTCTCACCTCACGCCCCCATCTTTTAAAACACTGAAATTAGTTAAAGGTTGCGTGGACAAAAATGCGCGTGCTTAACAACACCTAGCCTTCAACTAGGCTGGTGATGGGAGGATTGAAAAAAAATCACTTTAAAGATGTTAAGGAGGGTATTTAAATTTCTGTGTAATTTAAGTGCTAAAGTAAGTTATGTTGTCATGTTCAAGAATTTTTTTTTAATGTGTTTTCTCAAATAATTAAGGTTTTCGAATCTAGCCATAGAGGAGAATGCTATTGTAGATATGATGCATCGGGTGAATAACATTCAGAATTTTTTGTAAAATATTTGACAAAGTTTAATTATACCTCAATACATTATGTCGGGGACTCTAATGAATTAAAATCGTGTAGTTGAGAGACGAAATCAAACTCTTAAGAATATGGTAAGACGTATGATTAGACATCCTTCTTTACGTGAATCGCTTTGGAGAGAAGCATAAAAAATTGTAATGCACATATTAAAATAGAGTTCCAAGCAAAGCAATAGCTAAGACTTGTATGAATTTCTGATCGGTAAGAAGTCTAATATTTAAAACTTACATGTCTGAGAATGTCCAGCCAAGGCGAGGCTTTATAAAGCCTATTAAAAAAATCAAAATCAAGAATTGTTAAATGCTACTTTATAAATTACTCGGAAAGGTTGAGGGGTTTTAAGTTTTACGACCCCTCAATTATATCTTTTTTAAACAGAACATGTCTAATTAATTGAGGATTTTGATTATGGTAGAAACAATGAAAGCAAACAAATTGTGTTTGAAGAGAAATTTAATAATATTTCTTCTACTAGTGCAAATAATCAGGTGGCTTCATCAAATGCTTTTCAAATTGATATTTCCCAACAATCTATCTGGCATAAAATGAGAAATTCAATTTTGGATGACCATTATTTATCTCTAAAAATATGATTTTGACATGATATTTGAAAATTATTATCTTATAATTGTTAGTTAAGGTATAAAATACGCTTAATTGTCAATGGATTCACTCAAAAGAAAACATAGATTTTGAAAAGACTTTCTTTTGTCAATTTAATCGAAAGATTCTTTTAGAATCATTATGATACTTGTAGTTTATTATGATTTAAAGCTACAATAAATGGGCATAAAGTATGGAGACATTGAAGAAACGGTATGCATGGTGCAATTGAAAATCTTTGAGTCTCAAAATTTAAAGCACCTTGTATATAAACTTAAAAATTCAATATATGATTTAAAATAGGCATTCTATCAATGGTATAAAAAATTTGATCATGAGGTGATAGTCTCCTGATAAATCCAACCAAAATTACTATATCGTCAATTTATTTTTAAGATCAATGCATATATCTCAAGTTCAATTAAAATAAATATATTATTATTGTGCTTTATGTAGATGACATTCTATTGGAAAATAGTGATGTAAGTTTATTGCATGAAATCAAAAAACTATTCCGTAAATTTGAAATTAAAGATCCTGATGACGCGTCCTTTGTGCGAATCATTTTCATGAAAATGTTAAGAATGAGACTCTCTATGTCACATTTTCTTCCTCCAATGAGATGAGTGTTATGAATATATATCAAAACAAGTATATATACCGAACAAAATTTTATCATTAACAATCTCAATTATTTCTTATTTTGCAAGATAATCAAATATTTATGCCCATGTTTCAACTAGCCACAATCAATCAAGTCAATTTCACCATTTTCCTCCGACAAAGCCAAATAATCACAAAAATCAGCTAAAAAATCAACTTATTTATCGAACATGCCACCTGATCCTCGCATAGGTGCTCATCATCTCATCTATATGATACCCCTTATCCTAATTCCCTAAATGTCATTAATTGCAAAACATGCTCCAATTGAAGTTTAGAAAATTTCAACTTAATTACTTCATTCTGAAGCACAACAATCACAAACTAGTTTTTCCTTTTCTTGAGCCTTTGTGTGCTCCCAATATATCAAATATTTATTTTACATGAGTATATGAGTCAATTGGTACTCATACTTACATATAAAATCTCTGGTAAAAAAATAACTAAAAATCAATCCAGAACCCTAGATAGAGAGAAGTGTGAGTGATTTGCGTGTGGGTAAGAAAGTGGGTCGGGCCATGGGCCTGGTTTTTCATTTATTAATACCATGACACGTGACTCTTTCAAGGTGAAAATGAAATCTAATTAGAGAGGTAAATATTGCTAATTTTAGTGGGTGAAGGATAAATATGACTAGCTTTAACGGGTGAAGGGTAAATATAGTTTTAACTATCAATTAATATGAACATCATGATAATTTTTTTAATATTAATTATTGATTTCTCCGTCCCTATTTACTTGTCATAATTTGACTTGACACACTTAGTATGAAAATAATGATTGGTTTAATAAGTTTACCATTTTATCCTATTAATTAATAGGGTCTCAAACATATTTACTCACTATATTTTTTAAAGACATTACTTAATGTTAATAAATTGAGGGAATAATAATTTTCATGGCTTGATTTGTCAAAAATGACAAATAAAAGGAGAAATTAAATTAGGAAATATTTGACAAGTATATAAGGACGGAGAGAGTGTCTTTTAAGATATGTGCAAATTTATAAGTGAGGGAGGGTGTAATAAGTATTGAAATTGGAATTTGACAAGTAAATCATGTTTCTTGTTTGGTTTGGTTGGAGTTTTGAACATTCACATGGAGAAGGCAGCAGGAATGGGACGTTGAATGAAATCTTTCCTGAAGCATCGTGGGCTTGTATGTGCTGAAGAGGACTGCAAGATATTCGAGTTTCTAAGCTCAATCAAACTGGAACTCTCTCAAGATGTCAAATCAGCTTATAGCATTATCTTAAATTTTGATTCAAATGCATATTTTGAGAATACAAAGCTTTGGAAGAGGTATATATAAGTGTACTAAAACTAGTGCATCGTCAATACAATGGGCACAAGGCAAGGGAGTTGATGAAAGAAGTTTCTTTAAGTGGTTCAGTGAAAAGTTGATAAAAGGGATGAAATCGATGAGATGATCAAGGATAAACTGTGGTCCGATCCGCTCATTTGTTTTCATTATGAGGCAGAGTGTTGATGATGTGGCAGTGAAGAACAATGAAGATGAGATGTTTTCTCCATAAATGAGAATGTCTATCACATTGACTACAAGGAAAATACACTAACTGTAGCATCTGCTTGGACTCTTTGTCTCATTGTGAGTTTAAATTGTCTCATCTTCATGATGTGAGTTTTTTCGTAGTATGTTTGATAATTTATTTTGGTATTAATCTGCGGCTGACATGGTTACCCTTTTATTTTGTTTAAAGGTATATATGTATAGAACTTTTATCTCCATATTTGTATTTACTTAAATCACAGACAGTTGATTGTCCGTTTATTCAGGCTAGGCCATCGTAATTTGTATGTGTGATCTCATCTCCTTAGCAAACTAACTAATACGACTGCTTAATTAGTTCGTGCTGGGCTTTCTGATTGATCATCGAATGGACTACATTGTAGACAAACCTAGGCTAAGGCTTCACAACAACAATACTAAGGCGATTCTAGCCTAATTTCAACTCAAGGGTGCAAAGGTTCTCAACTAATAACAAGAAATCTCAAGAATTACCCAAAACACACAAAATAAGGTCAAAACGATACAAGAAAGGAAAGAAACATGAAATCATGATAGAAACCTGCCCCACACTTAGCTAATTAGCATGCTAAACACAATCACAAACAAGGTCTAAGGATAGTAAGTCGTAGCCAACCTCGAAGTTCATCGTGTGCGCTCCAAAACCTCTTAACCGACGCTTTTCCCTTCCAAACCGCCTCCGAACGATGCCAGGCTATCAAAATAATGATCCCAACGTCAATACAATCATTTAGACACCAAATTCACAATAATTAAAGATGGAACTAAAAAGGGGCCAAAATGGTATTGCGAGACCTGGGCAAGGAATCCTGAAATTGACTCCGTCAATGGGTCCCAACCAGCTCAAGGAACTTGTGCCCCAAAAATGGGCACAATTTGAACTTCAAAATGCCTCGAAACAGATCATGCACCCAAGACTTTGAGAATTCACAAGAAAGAATCAAAGAAACTTATGAGTTTGATGGGTGAATTACGATTCTATCAACACCCTAACGTGCCCCCTCAACACTTCCCAATCAACAACACAGAAATCCCACAAAAAAGAAGCTCACAAGTTTGCTCTAAGAGATACAAAGTCTCAAAAAGAACAACTGAAAAACGAGATTTAACCACTAAGACTCCAAAAATGGATAGGCCCCTCGCTGGTGGACTCCGCTAACGCGGTTCCCTGGCCGCTTAAATGACATCCGCTAAAGCGATCCAAGCCGCTAAAGCGTTCCATGGCCGTTTAGGTGGCTATACCAGCTCAACAAATTTAGAAAGTGTTGGGTATATAACAAGAGTTAATGGGAAATGGAAGGAAGATGAAAAGAGAGGAACTTGAAAAGTCCTCTTATGCTTTAGTAAAAAGTCATTTCTCCCTCATCGGTGGTGGAAAGAAAAATAGAAGAGTTTAAATAGAGAAACACTTCTATTAATTGTTAAAAGGATTGGAAAGAGGGACCCCCCTCGCGTCGTCGTCGCTCGCTCGGCTCGGCTCGGCTTTGGCTTTGGAAAATGATCGATCGAAAGATTATTTTTGGACAAAGTTTTGTTTTAATTATTTATTTAATTAATTAAATAAAATTAAATGGCCAAAAACATTGCAATTAATTAGTTAATTAACCAAAACGTTCCGACCCGACTCAGATCCGCGTGACCTGTTTTATTTAAATTACTTTCAGGAACAACCATGACCGTTTGAAAGGTTGCAAACTTTCTGAAATGGTCGTGTGGTTTTTGAAAGGTTGCAATCTTTCGAAACCAGTTCCTCTTGGTTATAAATATCAGTTATTCTTCAGATTTTTTACTTACGAAAATTTCTGATTTTTTCTTCTTCTTTTGCACAAATATTTTTCGTGAACTTTACTACCGTTGAGTGGCTCGCTGACACCAGCGTTTTGGGTATCAATACACTGGTGATTGAGATCATTCTATCCTGGAAGGACATATTCCAAATCAAACCTCGGATACTAGAGGGGAATAATTTCCTTAAGGGGACACTGTACATTCAGTGGGCTTGATCTTTTTCCGTTCTGTCTTTTCCAGATTCTAGTATGTTTTACAGATTTTAATTTTTTGTGAATTAATTTATGTTCTCCACTGGTTCATTGGAAACTTTGGTAACTCCGTGTTTCTGGTGGAGACAAAAACCTTCGTGGTTTTATACTCTTATTAAGTTTGCAATTTAAGTTATTGTTTACTCAGTCATTTGTATCAATTTTTGTTTATTACATATTCTGAAATGGCAAATGATAATGTTACGGTGGTTATTGCTGCACCAACCCGAACTGCTCTACCACCAGCAGAGAAATCGGGAAAATTCTCCGCTGTGAATTTCAAAGGATGGCAGTAATGGGTATTTTTTTGGCTTACCACTCTTGGTTTGCAGAAATTTACCAATGAAGTAACTCCGGTGCCTACTGCTGAAATGCCAGACAGAGAAAATTCATGATTATTGAAGCATGGAAACAGGTAGACTTCCTATGTAAGGACTACATTCTGAGTGCTTTAGAGGATGACTTATATAATGTCTATAGTGCAATGACAACTACGAAAAAATTGTGGGATACACTTGAGAAGAAATATAAGACAGAAGATGCATGCTTGAAAAAGTTTGTGGTCGCAAAGTTTTTAGACTATAAAATGTCAGATAGTAAACCGTTGGATCACAAGTGCAGGAACTTCAACTTATTTTCCATGATCTGATTGCTGAGAATATGGTAGTAAATGAAGCGTTTCAAGTGGCTGCAATGATCGAGAAGTTACCTCCTTCGTGGAATGACTTCAAGAATTATTTAAAGCACAAACGTAAGGAAATGAAGCTTGAAGATCTTGAGATTCGGCTCAAGATTGAGGAAGATAACAAAACCTTCGAAAAGAAGTCTAGTAAGATTTCGACAATAATTGGAGTTAATATTATTGAAGAAGCTCCTACCAAAGGCAAGAAGAGAAAGAAGTCCAACGGATAGAAGTCAAAACAGGCAAAGAAGAAATTCAAGGGAAACTGTTACAACTGTGATAAGGCTGGTCATAAGGCTTCTGACTGTCGTGGCTCCAAGAAAGGACAAAGACAAAGATAAAGGCAAAAGTCAAGCAAACATCGTGGAAGAGATAAAAGATGTAGATAACCTTTGTGCAATGATCTCGGAGTGCAACTTAGTTGGAAATCCCAAGGAGTGGTTTCTCGACTCAAGTGCCACTCGACATATTTGCTCTACAAAAGAAGCCTTTGCAAGGTGCACTCCTGCTGAGTTCGATGAAGATTTGTTCATGGGAAACACAACAACAACAAGGATTGTAGGAACTGGGAAAGTAATGTTGAAAATGACATCCGGCAAGGTGTTGACTTTGAACAACGTTCTGCATGTTCCTACTATTAGGAAGAATTTAGTTTCTGTTGCACTGCTCGCTAAGAACGGGTTTAAGTGTGTCCTAGTTAGTGACAAAGTTGTAATAAGTAAGAATGAGATGTTCTTAGGAAAGGGCTACCTCACTGAGGGTCGCTTCAAATTGAATGTAATGGTTGTTAACAGTATTAATAAAAATTATGCTTATGTTTATTTATTGGAGTCAAATGATTTATGGCATGCTCGTTTGGGACATGTAAATTACAAAGCCTTGCGAAAATTGGTTACTTTAGAAGTATTGCCTGATTTCAAATGCGATAAATCGAAATGCGAAATTTGTGTAGAAAGTAAGTTTGTTAAACATCCTTATAAGTCTGTTGAAAGAAATTCAAAACCTTTAGACTTAATTCACACAGATATATGAGATATGAAGTCGACACCATCTCGTGGTGAGAAAAATTATTTTATAACTTTTATTGACGATTGCACTCAATTTTGTTATGTATATTTGCTTAATAGTAAGGATGAAACAATTTATGCATTTAAGCAATATAAAAATGAAGTGAAGAATCAATTGAATCTAAAGATAAAAATGATTCGAAGTGATAGGGGTGGAGAATACAAATCTCCTTTTGCAGAGATATGTTTGAAATATAGTATTATTCATCAAACTACTGCACCCTATATACCACAGTCAAATGGTTAGGCGAAACGAAAGAATAAAACGTTAAAGGAAATGATGAATGCCTTGATAATCAGTTCTGGTTCACTGCAAAACCTGTGGGGGGGGGGGGGGGGGGGGNGGGGAAGTCATCCTTACGGCTAATAAGATACTCAATAGGGTACCCCAAAGCAAAATGCAATCGATTCCATATGAGTTATGGAAATGAAGGAAACCCAACTTGAAATATTTCAAAGTGTGGGGATGTCTAGCCAAGGTAGAGGTTCCTTTACCCCAAGAGGGTGAAAATTGGACCCAAAATAGTGGATTGTGTATTTATTGGATATACTGTGAACAGTAAGGCCTGTCGGATTTTGGTTCACAAATATGATAATCTTGAAATTCATGTGAATACGATAATTGAGTCAGATAACACTGAGTTCTTTGAACACATTTATCCGTATAAAATTGAATGTGAGTCGACAAGTGAAAGACCTAAACGACCACGGGAAGAATCAACGGAGAATACACAACCTATTGAGGATCCTAGGTGTAGTAATCGCCAACGAAAATCCACTTCTTTCGGACTAGCTTTTGTGGCATTTTTGCTTGAAAATGAGCCTAAAATATTTAAAGCAGCTATGTCTTCGTATGAGTCAACTTATTGGAAAGAAGTCGTCAATAGTGAGATCGAATCAATTTTAAGTAATCATACTTAGGAATTGGTTGATCTTCCTCGAGGAAATAAACCTTTAGGATCAAAGTGGATCTTTAAAAGGAAAATGAAAGTCGATGCGACTATTGACAAATATAAGGCCAGACTTGTAGTCAAAGGATACAAACAAAAGGAAGGTCTGGACTACTTTGATACATACTCTCCAATAACAAGGATAACATCAATTAGGATGTTAATAGCACTAGCGACAGTCCATGATCTTAAAATCCACCAAATGGATATAAAGACAGCCTTCTTAAATGGAGAGTTGGAGGAAGAAATTTACATGGAACAACTTGAAGGGTTTGTGGTTCCTGGTAAAGAAGAAAAAGTGTGCAGACTTGTGAAGTCGATTTATGGGCTCAAGCAATCACCCAAACAATGGCATGCTAAATTTGACCAAACAATGTTGGCAAATGGATTCAAGATTAATGAATGTGATAAGTATGTTTACACTAAAACGTTCCGAATCATGAAGTCATTGTTTGTCTGTATGTTGATGGCATGTTAATAATGAGTAAAGATATTGACGATATAAATGCTACTAAGCGCATGCTGTCCAGTAAGTTCGATATGAATGACTTAGGAGTTGCTAATTTGATCTTAGGGATCAGGATTCTCAAAACTCCTCAGGGACTAGCATTATCTCAACCTCATTATATTGAAAGAGTATTGGATAAGTTCAAGTACTTGAATTTCAATGTTGTCAAAACTCCAATTGATTTAAGCTTTACATTTCAAAAGAATGTAGGTGAAAGTGACTCTCAATTGGAATATGCCAGAGTGTTGGGAAGTTTGATGTATATTATGAATTATACGCAACCAGATATAGCATGTGCTATTAGCAAACTGAGTCGGTTCACTAGTAATCCAAATCAAACTCACTGGATGGAAATGAAACGTGTGTTGGAGTATCTGAAACATACACAACATTATGCTTTGCATTATAATAAATATCATGCCGTGATTGAAGGATATAGTGATGCAAATTGGATCACCAGGTCAAATGAAGTAAAATCCACAAGTGGTTATGTGTTTACACTTAGTGGAGGAGCAGTCTCTTGAAAATAGTCCAAACAGACATATACCACTCGCTCCACAATGGAATCTGAATTTATTGCTTTAGATAAGGCTAGTGAAGAAGCTAAATGGCTCCTAAATTTCTTAGAGGATATTCCATTCTGGCCCAAACCTGTGGGACCTATTTGGATACATTGTGATAGTCAAGCAGCAATAAGTAGCGCAAGGAGCGTCATGTACAATGGAAAGTCTCGTCATATACGACGGAGACATAACACCGTAAGACAACTGCTCTCTCTAGTGGAATTATCACAATTGACTGTGTGAAGTCAAGCGATAATGTGTCAGATCCACTAACGAAAGGCCAAGTGAGAGAGGCAGTTGAAAGATCATCTAAGGGAATGGGTTTACGGCTTAGGACAAGTCAGCATGGCGGTAACTCTATCTAGCGGACTGGAGATCCCAAAAGCTAGATTCAAGAAGAAAAACAAAGTTGTGACTGACGGTTCGACATTGTCAATTAACTTAATCCATTCTCATGATGAAGCCAATGTTCAGGAACAAGGTTAAGACTTTAAGGCTTGTTAATGAGTTAATAAAGCTTAAAGTTTTTAATGATTTGCTAAGTTTGGCAAATTTGACCAAATAGTGTATCTACGAGATGACACGGTTAAAAATCACCTATGTGAGTGTGAAGTGTAAGCCATTTCAAAGAGAATTTTATGTCAAAAGCCTATTCTCTATACACTCATGAAACTAGGAGGTGTTCATGGCTGAAACGAACACAACCGTAAGAACCATAAATGGTAAAGGGTTAATTGTGTGACATATGGTTGTCTAGGTATACACCAAAGCTCGACGGTTCAAAGATATCGCATCAACTGATTGACCGAGTATATCCGACATATGTTCACTACGGAAAGTCCAAAGGGAAACCTACTTATCCAGATGCAATTGATCCTTGCTTGTAAAGTACATACTTGTTTGTGCATTCCTTATGTTATAACCATCCCCCATTCATGTGGGGGATTGTTGGGTATATAGCAAGAGTTAATGGGAAATGGAGGGAGGATGAAAAAAGAAGAACTTGAAAAGTTGGGAACTTGAAAAGTCCCCTTATGCTTTAGTAAAAAGGCATTTCTCCCTCATCGGTGGTGGAAAGAAAAATAGAAGAGTTTAAATAGAGAAGCATTTCTATTAATTGTTAAAAGGGTTGGAAAGAGGGACCCCCCTCGCGTTGTCGTCGTCGCTCGCTCGGCTCGGCTTTGGCTTTGGCTTCGGCTTTGGAAAATGATCGAGAGATTATTTTTGGACAAAGTTTTGTTTTAATTATTTATTTAATTAATTAAATAAAATTAAATGGCCAAAAACATTTCAATTAATTAGTTAATTAACCGAAACGTTCCGACCCGACTCTGATCCGCGTGACCTGTTTTATTTAAATTACTTTCAGGAACAACCATGACCGTTTGAAAGGTTGCAAACTTTCTGAAATGGTCGTGTGGTTTCTAAAAGGTTGCATCCTTTCGAAACCAGTTCCTCTTGGCTATAAATACCAGTTATTCTTCAGACCTTTTACTTACGAAAATTTTTTATTTCTTCTTCTTCTTCTGCATAAATATTTTTTGTGTACTTTACTGTCGTTGAGTGGCTCGCTGACACCAACGTTTTAGGTATCAATACGCTGGTGATTGAAATCATTCTATCATGGGAGGACATATTCCAAATCAAACCTCAGATACTAGAGGGGAATAATTTTCTTAAGGAAACACTGTGCATTCAGTGGGCTTGATCCCTTTCCGTTCTGTCTTTTTTAGATTCTGGTATGTTTTACAGATTTTAATATTATGTGAATTAATTTATGTTCTTCTGTTCTTCACTGGTTCATTGGAATTGGTAACTTCGTGTTTTTGCAAAGTTTCTGGTAATCAATATTACTGTTTTAAACACAGATTGGCAACAGTAAGGTCCGAATGGACTCAGCTCTGGTGCTTGGGATTGGTTTGGAATACCATACACGCAAATGAATTTATGGTACCCTACCAAATTCAATATTCTGGACTCAACGGAGATATCGAAACTTCCAATAGACATCATCTCAATAAAAAGCGGGTCCCACATCCAAAGCTACAGTTTAGCCTAAATCCACAAGGTAGCTCGAGATGAGCTTATACGCCTCGAGACCTGAACCAAAGGTTCTTCTAGATTAAACTCAATGTTCTGAAACTAACAAAACCATCAAATTGCCTTTTGAGGTCGTTTACCTGTGTTTTTACCGAAGTCAACCGCCTAAATTTCAAAAACTCCAAAACACCGGAACTTGCATAAAAACTAAACGAACGACCAGGTGGCCGAACTCTCAGTCGCAGCAAGTCATAAATGACTTGGGTCGCTATACGAAAACTCTAAACATTGAAAATATTGCACTACAGAGAAAATGGCCAAAATGGTTATTACAATTTAGAGGCATTTTCATCTTCATCAGGTGTATCATTGTAAATTAAAAGTTGACATGCCTTCGATTTGAGAAACCTGTTCGACTTCTCTTTCTCATGCTTATCATCCCCACCATCTTCATTTGATTCTTTACGAATCAATGTACTTAATTATTACTTATGTAAAAATAACTCCTATTATGTGATTTATATAATTTAAATGGTAAAGAAAGTAAGAATAAGTCAAAATACCTCCGCATAAACAGGTTTCTTTGCGTTTTTATTTTATCTAGGAAATTACTTGGCTTTGTTGAATTATTGCCTTTCATTGGTTTACACAATTGTTTCTTGTAATTCCTCAGCATTGCCTTCTTCTCTTCTGACTGTCCATCATTTTCAATGTTGTGTGGAACATACATTCCGTAAACATCCTCGAGTTTCTACGGTACACATATATAAGAAAACAGAAATTTCTTATATAATTATAACTAGTGAATTTGGCCGCGCTACGCGCAGTTTTGAAATATTTCAGATTTTATTTAAATGTTTCTAATAGAATTTCACTTTATTTGATAATATTTACTAAAAAAATTGTATTTTGTTTCTATAAATTTACAAAATATTATTTCCTTTAATTGTACTTTTACGTACTCTTTGTAACTCTTATTTTATCTTTTAACTATTTGATTACATTATTATTTGAGGTCTCTTATTATTTCTCACGCACTTATTATTTGACTTTATCCCTAGAAAAGTTTTCGAGTAAAAACATATTCACATACATAATTCTTTTTCATATTTTTGTGTGTTTCTCCTATTTTAGAAGATATTGTACCCTGAAACATAAAAAAGATGAATGTCACGCCTTGCAAAAAAGAAAGTACAATTTTTAAGTTTGAACAAATGGGCATTTTATCTTTAATTGTATCAAATTGATTTTAAATTTATTTAATTTTTATATGTTTGCTCATTTAACGGTTGATTTTCTCATATTTATACACTTTAAAATATACTGCTTGCTTCACTAAAACAATCTAAAATAATTTCTACTACAACAATTTATTTGAAGCTAATAGTTCATTTTTCATAATTATCAAAAAAATAGTTACATGGAGTAATTTTTAATAACGTAAAATGAGTTATGACAAAATATACTTTTAGATACTTTTTATTGTTTTGATGTACAAATAAATATAAGGAAATAAGAAATTTTGCAAATGTTTTCGCAAGCAATTTCAAAATAGAATTCTTACAAGTTCATTACGATATTCCTCCATCTCTTGTATTATTTTTTCCACTATTTATGTCGAATAAAAAAAGGAAGATAAACATGAAATCACTTACTGATTTACAAAAGGAGAATCTTACACTAATGAAGCTAATCCTGCTTAGTTGATAAATCTTCTCTCTTTATATATGTCGTCGCGGGTAGCATTATATTTTCATATAATATGTAGTGAATAAATAAATAAATAATTGAAAAAATAATAATTTACAATGAACCAATTATATGAATAATTACAATCAATAATGAAAAGTCAATAAATTTGTATTCTTGATAACATAACATATCCATGCGATATGCAATAAGAAATTAAAAAGACAATCACAATTTTATTTATTTATTCACGAAACTAATAATTCATAAACATTATCAACAATCAACGATGAAAAGTCACTATATAATTTTTAGAAATACTTGTGATGAAAAATTAAATAGCAAATTTGTTTGGTAAAATTTGAAGACCAACCAAAAGCATGGTAAGAGAACTACTTGCACTTGCTCATGTTTCAACTCCTCTGAAAAATCAATATAAGAGATAATTTGTTGTAAAACCTGCAAACAATTAACATATAATTAGAATACTATTTTCATAAGATATATAAATCAAAATTCATTGCTTGAGGTAAATAAAAAATGAAGATACAAAAAAGATGTTGCAATGCTAAAGAAAAAGAGATTAAAGGAAGAGATATAAAATGACCAAATAAAAGTGATAATAAAGTAATACAAAAAGAAAAATTGAGGAATTGTGGTAGAATTCTGAAATGTTTGCATTATATAGTAAAATTCTGAAATGTTGAATTATCTCTTTCATTAAAGTTACAACAACTAAATGAGTATTGTTTTTAATGAAATTATGTAATCACTTTTTCCGCAATTAACCACACTAATTATGGAAACGAATTATGCTACCCTACCAATAACCACACAAACGAATTATGTTATCCTACCAAATTCAATATTCTGGACTCAACGGAGATGATGAAACTTTCAATAGACATCATCTCAATTAAAAGTGGGTTCCACACCCAAAGCTATAGTTTAGCCTAAATCCACAAGGTAGCTCGAGATGAGTTTATAAGCCTCGAGACCTGAACCAAGGGTTCTTCTAGACCAAACTCAATGTACTTAATTATTACTTATGTAAAAATAACTCCTATTATGTGATTTTATATAATTTAAATGGTGAAGAAACTAAGAAGAAGTCAAAATACCTCCGCATAAAAGTTTTCTTTGAGTTTTATTTTGTCTAGGAAATTACTTGGCTTTGTTGAATTATTGCCTTTCATAATTGGTTTACACAATTGTTTCTTGTAAAGTTGTAATTCATCAGCATTGCCTTCTTTTGACTGTCCATCATTTTCAATATTGTGTGGAAAATACATTCCGTATATATATTAAAACAGAAAGTTCCTATATAATTATAATAGTACAATTATCTAGTATGAAAAAGACATCTTACTTTGTCTTGCACTATTCTTAATATATAGGAATGATTAAGTTAGATTGGTTTAGAGATGTATATAGCTAGTATGAAAACGAACCTGGATTTATAAATTTGTTTAGACTTTAGAGGACATGCATCCTTGTATAGCTATTTGTCACTAGCCTCAGAATTTACATGAATATTCAAATTCATGTAAACAAAATAATAATGTAATAATCATTACAACAGAGAAGAAGTTGGTCTGGTAACATGTCACAATTCAATTTTTGACGCCACCGACCAGTGCACCCGGCCATTAGAAATTGAACCTGCTTGTCTAAACTTTTTTTGACGCCACCAATCATTGCATTTGCACCAGCTTATCAAGTTGTCGTAAAGGTGTGCAAACTGCAATAGATAACCATTTTAAGTAGCAATTAACCTATATGTTGTATAATTTTTCGACAAAGGGTGTGTCCACATTGCCACCCTCAGCTAAAGATGACAACGAGGCTGTAACACCCCAAAAATTTCTAAGCTAAGTCCTGAACCATTCTTTAAGGGAACTAACTATTCCTAAATGTACCATTTTTACATTGAGAAAAGAGAAACTTTGATTTCTAAAAAGAGTACAGGGATATTTCAGAGCAGTTACTTCTTTTAAGAGGTTATTTTGAGTAATTACCTCAAAACAGAGAAATAGGATGCTTTATACATTTGTGCATGAGCATATTATTGTGAGTAGTATTGATATTGAGCACCGATATGAGGATGGGTTCAAAAAATTCAAAATCCTCATAAACTATGTCTGCCAACATGGGTAAAGGATCACACTTTGTAGATGAACCCTTATTGCTTAGTAGATCCACTTAGTGGAGAGGTTCTATACCCTGATACGGTATAGAATAGTTCTAGCAGCGTGGCTGAGAAACTGTATCATAATGTAGCTGATAGTAATGGTTGTCAGTTAAATAATCTCCCAATTAGAGTTAAACTATATTTTCATTTATCTCCTATTATGTTGAGTTCAAATATGTGTAAGTATTTGTAAAGTTATAAATGATTTCACTCTTATTGCTTTACATTCAGCTTGCATATATTTTATCTGTTGCAGTCCCTTCTTCAGTTATTTTGCTTCGGCTATCTTACATATTCGTACATCCATGTACTGATGTCATTCGACCTGCATCTTTCTATGATGAATATACAGGTATTCAGGATCATCAACAGACACTTCATTGAGATCACTTTTCACTTCAGATAGCTGTTGGTGAGCCTCTTTGCATTCCGGAGGACTTCATATTTACTTTCAGTTTAGTAGCTATGAGATGTTGTGGGTCTTGTCCCGACACATATCTTACTATTAGAGGCTTCATAGATAATTAGACTTGAGATGTCCTCAGAGTCCTTGTTAAATTGTTTTACAACTATTATGTTTCTTACATTGAGTATTTTCAAACGTTTGAGTTTAGTATTGACTTTGAGTTTACATGATTGAGTTTTACTTTAAGCCGTATGTTGCTTGAGTAAGTCTTCCGCTAAGTAGTTAACTAGGTCAATGGTTTGCCTGGAAACCGACAATGGTTCTCGAGTGCCTGCCACATCTAGGGTGTAGGGGGTATGCCAAACTTGATATCATAGCATAGAGTTCAAGAGTCTTAGGGTGTCTATGAAGCCATGTCTAGTGGAGTCCTTCTTATCAGTGTGAGGCGTGTCACATCTATAATGAGAAAGCTACGACATTTAGGAACTTTTCACTTTTTTCTTAGTCTTGTTCGTGCCATAGAGCTCAACTCTATAAAAGTTTCTTCTAACTCGTGCTTACGCATATCTTTATGCCTCCACGAAGAGCTGTTCGAGGATGTCATGTTAGGTGGAATGCTAATTCTCAAGGTCAAGATGCTCCCAATGCACCAGAAGTGCAACCCCCTCAGGAGATGTCACCAATGTTGAGTTCAGGAATGTTATTCAAATGTAGACTCAAGCTGTGAGAAATCAGGCTAGTCAATGAGGAGTGGGTCATCAGGATGTGGCTGATACATCCGGAATCCGTGTGTTTTTGAGGATGAAACCCTCAGAGTTCATAGGGTCAAAGAACACCAAGGATCTAGAGAACTTTGTGGAAGAGCTTCAGAAAGTGTTTGAGGTCATGCAACTTGTTGTTGATTTAGAGCATGTGGAGTTAGTCTCATATCCGCTCAAAGGTGTTGCTAGGATATGGTATGATCAGTGGAAGAAGAACAGGGCAGAGGGGCCACTACTTTTGAGTTGGGCTGTTTTTGAGAATACTTTCTTGGGGCGCTTCTTTCCCCGAGAGCTAAGAGAAGCTAAGGTGAGAGATCGAGTTCTTGAATCTGAAACAGGAAGCTATGAGTGTGAAGGAGTATAGCCTCTAGTTTACTTAGTTATTCCTGAATCTGAAACACTCTTCGACGCATGATCCTAGACTGCAAGTTGAAACACTCCTTAAGGTACGAGCAGATTCTACATGTTACTCTTGACCCGCAAGAGTATAAACTGTGTACGACCCAAAAAAATAATAACTAGAACTCATCATCTTGAACTACGATATGACTTGATCCTCTTCACCAAGGTACGTAGGCTCTAGGAGTAATCACTCAAAGCTCAGTCACATGAGTAAAAAAAAAGGTTTGTGGCATTGCATGATCATCATAGTAGCTCTTTAAAATTACATAGCTAGCACATGAGTTCAAATGTGTCACAGGTGAGCAAAGAAGAAGAGTTAAGCAAGGCAAAGTCTTAGTTGACTTTAAAGGTGTATTTGTGAAAATCCGTAAAGGCTTTGACCATGATTTTCACATATAATATAGTTCTTGGAGTCCACTTCGCAATGGAAAAATCGGCAAGTGAGTCAGAGACTTCTACGCTAAGTTACGAATTTTCTACCACGGTCGCTCAAAGCTGAAAAAAAAAGATCATCATATTTTGAAGTTGATCTGAGCAGTCCTCAAAGGCATATATTTGATAATTCATAAAGTCTTTGGCTGTGATTTTTATAAATGTTGTAGTTACTTGAGTCCTCTTTCCAGCGGTACAACAAACTCATGATTTCGGTACTCCTACTTTGAGTTATGAACTTTCTACTACAGACGCACAAATCTGAAGAGCTTAGCAAGACAGAATTATGGGCCGACTTTGAAACAATATCTGTACAAATCCATAAAGTCTTTGGCCGTGATTTTTACACATGTTATATTTCTTTGAATCGTCTTTCCAATGGAATAAGAATCTCATGATTTCAGTACTCCTACTCCGACTTATCAATTTTCTACGAGAGACGTGTGAAGCTGAAGTGCTGTGCAAGACAGAATCGTGAGCTGACTTTGAATTGATATATGTACTAATCCACAAAGTCTTTGGCCATGAGTTTTACACATTTTGTAGTTCTTTGAGTCTTAATTCCAATGAAACAAGAATCTCATGATTTCGGTACTCCTAATCCGACTTATGAATTTTCTACGATAGACACGTAAAGCTGCGAAACAGACATATCAGATCTAGAATCAACTTCAGAAATTAATTTTGATCAATTTGGAGGGAGTTTTGGTCTAAAATCTTGATATATTGCAGAAAGTTGAGTTCCGTTTCTTTAGGACCAAGCAGATTGCAATTCCATTGCTCATACATCTGGGAACAGATCGGTTCCAAGTACTTACTCACCGAAGTCGGAAAGGGCTTCTCGTAATGTCAATCTCTCCAAGCCAGATGGAATGTGGTCACTCTTAGCCTTTTTATCACCAAGACTCAAGGACTCTCCAAGAATGATGTTTACATTCGAAACTTCTTTTTCACAAGGCAGCAATGATGGCCACCAACTACTTGCTCGCTGAAGTTTGAAAGGCCTACCTCTAGTGTTGCCAAGGAGGGGGTCTGACCGCTCCAAGCTCCTTTATTTCCAAGAAGTAAGGAAGTGACACATCAAATGGTTCAGCGTCGATCATATGGACATCTGGTAGATTCCTTACTGATGTCAAGATCTAAACCTACAAAAAGAAGGATAACGAAGCCCGTGGTGCTAACTGTACAAAGCTTCCTGGTTCTATATATGTAGATCAGTGCAAATGGCACGAAGCTTCAGTTTTGCAGGACAAGCATTAACAGTCGCACAACAATCTAGTTGGACATATATCAACGCTAATAGTATGACGCATTAACTTGCGACCTAGATCACTCTTCAACAACAATCTCTACTGCTTAAGGCTTGCGTACTTGAATCTTCTGATCCAATTTTGATGAATAAAGATCAAGTCACTTCTTTGTCAACTGCTCAAAAAAAAAAAACGAAGCATATGCAAAAAAAATAGAATTCTCTGAGAAAAGTCATCAAATTCGGAGACCAACTTCAAAAAACAATTCTTGTCAATTCAGAAAGAGTTTGATATTGGTTTTTGGATATGTCATAGTACTGCGAGTCTAGTTTCTTCACAACCAAGACAATGCCCCTACTCCAAGAAAATGATGTTTTGGCAAGATTGGCCATAACTGTGAGAAGAACTTCCAGATTTGGGGACCGACTTCAAAAATTGATTCTTGTCAATAAAACAGTTTTTTTATGTTGATTTGGATGTGTTGTAGTACTAAAAGTCTAGTTTCGCCGTAATCAAGCCACTCATCATTTGAATACTCCTACACCAAGAAAAGGACGATTTGGCGAGATTGCACATAATTGCGAGAAGAACTGCCAGATTTGGACACCAACTTCAAAAATCGATTTCGGTCAATCCTAAAAGTGTTTAATGTTGATTTTTGGATATGTTATAATAATACAAATCTATTTTCTTCAGAATTCAGTCGATCGTCATCTGGACACTCCTACACTAAGAGAATGACATTTTGGTGGGACTGCGCGAAATATAGAAAGAACACACCAAATTTGGAGTTCTACTTCAAAAATATTTTACTATAAATTCAAAAGGATTATTCAAATGACTCTTTGATGAATCCTTTGTACATGAAAAAGGTTTGTATAGAGGTTCCTATGAACAATTCTCATTCTTTGTACAAGAAAAGTTGTGGTAAAATATGAAGAAACAAATTAAATCAGTTCTTGCTCATCTAAATGGAAGATCCTAACACTCAAAAGGAGAGCAATATTGCTTAAGATTTGAAGAATGATTCTTACAAAATCAAGAAAATGAAACAAATTTTGGTGTGATTGTTAAATTACCACTTGTTTCTAAGTTGAAGGTTTGCAAAAAATGTGCAAATCAAGCTATGTTCTTTTTTTTTTTAAAGTCCAACTCTGGGGACTTGTGTGGCACTTGTGAGTATCGGTGTCCAAATTTGCATACAAGTCTATGGTGATAGTTTATTCAAACTTAATATTCATAAAACTTTGCCACATTGGTTTGCTTATCTCTTCCTTGAGAGTCCTCCATATCATCCATGGGTATGAACAAATTGAAATGGAGTTGCACATGACCTTAGCATACAACTTGTTTCATCACAAGAAATAGAGTCAAGCAAATATCTTAAGAGTAATATTATCGGATTCATAATACTTCAAGTCCAGCCATCAAATGTCGGCAAGCCTCCTACTTCAACAAGCCTTGAAGGAGGGGGCATTTGTAGACACAAATAACTTACATAAATCACATAGTGTAAAGAGTAAACTATATTATATACCTACTTTTTTTATAATTACAATAATCCCTTAAAATTTGTACCTTCCGGATACATAAGTCACCATTCGGATACATTAATTCACCATCCGGATACATTAACTCTAATATACAAGAAAAATATTTTTGTTGCGCTAAAAAGGGAATAAAATCTAAAAATTAATTAAATCCCATAAATTACGCTTATGTTTCTTCTTACTCTCAATCATACAGAGGCAAATCCTAATAGAACGAAGAAATTCAAAATTTCAAATTGCTCCCCTCGTTCAACGAAGAAACCTTTCAGATTTGATTCAAAAACTTTTGTCAAAATTTTGGGTAAGCGAGGTAAGTTATGAAGGATATAAAAGTGATGAAATTGTTGTTGGACAAACAATATCCTTTTGAATCTTCAAGTTCATCGAAGATCCTTTCAATTTTGATTCAAGATTATCAAAAAATTTGAGATTCAAGATTCTTTCTTCTCCCAGTTCAGCGAAGATCCTTTCAATTTTGATTCAAAATTGTTGAAAATTTTGCGATTCAAAATTCTTCTCCTAATTTATTGAAGATCCTTTCAATTTTGATTCAAAATTGCCGAAAAATTTGAGAAGATACATCATGAATATCTTTGTTACTTAGCATTTTACTATTTATGTATATTGTTTAAATTGATAAGTATTGTATTTATACTAGATGCGTTAGATAAATAATTATTGTCCATAAGATGTTAGATTTGAGATCGATACATTACCGTGTGGTAGTTGCTATGTAATTGATACATTTAATATAAATTCAAATTTACGTTTCACATCTAAAAAATTAATGCATGATACATTATTATTTATGTATCTCGTTTAAATTGATAAGTATTGTATTGTTTGCCTTGAAAGATATGTATAACTTACATAATATACCATTTTGTAGTTGATAATAATGTATCTGATACAATAAGGTTGTGAAAGAAGGATGTATGTAAGCTGAAATAAAGTGTATCTATAAATGTATCACAATAAATAAGAATTCAGTTATCAATTAGATACATGAACAAACTCAATCCATTAAGGAAAGTGTTTATGAAAAACACCATAAAACGAGAAAAATATTAGACTGTATGAAATTTTTGTGAAATTGAAACTAATATTATTATGAGACAATGAGAAGATTAAATAATAATACAAGAATCCCAATCAATTTCAATGAATGATTAGTTGTTAGAGTCCATAACCAACTCAAATTATGAAAAATTATAAATATTTTATATATATATATTTAATCAAACACACGAGATACTTAGTTTTTTTAAAAACCCTAATACCGTAAAACCCCTTCTTGTCAAGTCACCGATGGCCGCCACGACCGGCGGCCAACCTCCTGCCGAGGTAGGCCGGCTGGTAATTCCATCTGGGCCCTCATACGCTGATGCACTGGGACTGAAAAAACCTAACAAGAAACCATTACCACTCAAACCAATTTCATATTTGCATGGAGAACCTCAAGTCATATGGGACGTAGAAGAAGTAAATCAGATGATCGTCAATGAAAACCTGGAATATGCGGTGATTGGGAAGTTTTCATATGGATGGCCGGATATACAAGATCTTAGAAAGTTGATACCTAAACAATGTGAACTAAAAGGTGAATGTAACATTGGGTTGCTTAGCAATAGACATGTTTTGATCAGAGCAACGTTGTTGGAGGATTATGTGCATCTATTATCCAAGCCAGCGTTCTATATTACTCAAAATAACTGGTCTTTCCCTATGAGAACGTTGAAATGGGATCCGATGTTTAATCCAGAAGAGGAAACAACAACAGCTATTGCTTGGATATCGTTTCCATCACTGCCGCCAAACTTTTTTGGAGAGGATGTTGTATTTTCACTTGCAGCAGCAGTAGGAAAGCCACTTCAGGTGGACATGGCAACAAAGAATCAAACACGGCCAAGTTGTGCAAGAGTAAAGGTGGAGGTAGATTTACTAAGAGAATTTCCAAAGCGGATTAAAATTGGGATGAAGATGAAGAATGAGGAGGTATTGGAGAAGTGGATCAAGATCAAATACGATTATGTACCAAAGTATTGTCAAACATGTATGATTCAGGGACACAATGAGGAACAATGTTTGTTGTGCACCCAGAATTGTATCCAAAAGAGAAAGCAGGACAAGTGGATGGGAAGAGAACAGAAAGAAAACAGATGAATTCTAAGGAGAGGAAATCAGATGAGAATGATGCAGAAAACAACCAAAAATTCATCAGAGAAGAAGGTTTTGTGGAGCATAGACACAAAAAATGGGGAGGTGAGAAAATAAAACAGCCGGAACAGGTTTGGAACAGGGTTGGTTTAATTACTAGAAATACATTCAATATGTTGGCACAAGATGAACAAGAGGGAGGCGGAGAAGGGGAGAAATTAGATTTGAATGCGGTGGACACAAACGGAGTTACGCCTGGTATTCAAATGAGTAATAACAAAGAGAAGAGCACCAAGAGGCAAGGAGGCACAAGAGAAAATGACTCTATGGAGGGGAACAGTCAGGCAGGAATAAAAAATATAGAGACTTCAGGACATACAGAGAACAATCACCAGGCAAGCAAAAAAGGAGGTGGTAGAACGGAGAGGAGTATTGACAAAGATGGTTCAACAAAGGAGAATTATGAAGGGAAAGATCAGAGAACAGAAAATAAGTTTAATGATTCTGGTTCACTGTTGGAATCATGCAGGAAATCGGGGAGAAATAACTTCATGGAGATAAAGGACATCGAAATAAGGAAATCTCCGAACTTAATAGAAGAAGATGATGAGGTATTGCAGCATAGAAAGGACACAGAGGAGGATGAGGATATCGAATATAACATTCAGCAAATTAGCAAGGCAGGTGATTTATCACCTAGACATACTAATAGCTTGAAGTATGGGGCAAGAAAAGGTAAGCGAACCTTACCTTTGCAAGTCCAAACAAGGAGTAGTAGGGAGAAGGCGTCTAATAGTGATCAATGATTGAGAAAATTCTTTTATGGAACATTAGGTCGGTTAATACTCAAAAATCTTTTGAGAGATTAATGGACTTAAATAAAAGACATCATTATTCATTCATAGCTTTAATGGAACCATTCCAAAGTCCAGCGGAGCTAGATCAATACAAAAGGAAGTTAGGTTTTGAGCATGCCGGGGTAAACTGTTCCGGAAAAATTTGGTATTTTTGGAGAACAGATTGGGATGCCAACATCATTCTTGATACAATGCAGCAAATAACAATAAAGTTTAAAATAAGGGATAAATTTTTTCTGATTACGGCTGTGTATGCTAGATGCACTGCCTTGGAAAGGTTAGAATTATGGGAGGAACTAGAAGATTTAGCAGGAAGGGAGCATTGCCCATGGGTGGTTGGAGGAGATTTTAACGTAATTCTTAATGAGGAGGAAAAACTAGGAGGCCTTCAGTTCACTCAAAATGAAGCTTTGGATTTTGCATCTTGTATTACTTCATGTGCGTTATCTGAAATACGTACATCAGGTAGTAAATTTACTTGGTGGAATGGGCGAATTGAAGAAGATTGTATTTTTAAAAGGTTGGATAGGATTCTTGTAAATCAAGAGTTTATGGATATTTTTCCATCTTCTGAGGTTCATCATCTGATCAGACACGGATCTGACCATGCTCCTCTCCACATGACATGTGATTCTGTTGAGGGACCAACGTTAAAACCATTTCGGTTCTTGAATTTTTGGACTAAAAACAAATATTTCAAGAAGATTGTGGAAGATAATTGGTGTGTGGATTTTGTTGGGAACCCTTTCGTTGAGTTTCAAGCTAAACTGAAGAAAATTAAAAAGGCTTTATCCGCGTGGAGCAGAACTGTTTATGGGGATATCTTTCAACAAATTGCCACAATAGAGGATGTAATAAAGGTGAAGGAAGCTCAGATGGAGATACATCCATCTGAAAGCAACAGGGCAGGTTTGAGCAAAGCAGAAGCAGAATTGAAGAAATTTTTTAAAATTGAAGAAGAATTTTGGAAGCAAAAGGCGGGGATGAAATGGTTTTCTGATGGGGATAGCAATAAGAAATTCTTCCATTCTTATGTAAAAGGGAAAAGGAAGAAGTTGCACATTTCCGAAATAGAGGATGATCAGGGGATAAAGCTACAGTCCAATGAACAGATTGGTCGAGCTGCAGTACATTTTTTTGAGCAGCAATTCTGTGCAGAAACAATGGCGACTGATTCTGCCATGCTAGAGCACATACCAAAATGTATAACAGAAGAAGAAAATGAGGTAATGAGTAGACTACCAAACCTGGAGGAAGTGAAAAGTGTGGTTTTTGAATTAAATGGGAATAGTGCTTGTGGGCCGGACGGATNATTTTCAGGTGGTGGGAGCATAAAATGTCAAACAAGCTAGATCAGATATTAAAGGCAATCCCAGCAATCCTAATGTGGGAACTATGGAAAAGGAGAAATAATATAAGACACGGAAAAGAGACTTCATACAGATATATGTATCATCAATGTCAATTGACAATACATCGTTTGATAAGGGTCAAATTTCCATGGATTAAAAGGGTACCACATCAATGGTCTGAAATGGTGGATAAATTGCAGAAATACAAGCCCAACATACATTATCTTTTAGTAAGATGGATGGTGCCAAGAGAAGGTTGGATTACTTGCAACACGGATGGAGCTAGCAAAGGCAACCCTGGGCAAAGTGTTTTTGGTTTTTGTCTAAGAAATAGAAGTGGAGATTTGTTATATGCAGAGGCACAGAATATAGGGGTGGTCACAAACATGGAGGCAGAGGTAAGAGCAGTATGGGAAGCTCTGTCTTATTGCATCAGGCAGAGTTTTAATTATGTTCAGTTGGAGACAGATTCATTAGTTTTAAAGCACATGATTACAAAGAATTGGAGAATTCCATGGGAGTTAGTGGAAAAAATGGAAGACATACATCATATGGTTACTCAAATCAATGTGCATGTGCAACATATATTCCGCTCCACCAACCTGTCCACTTTGCTCCCCGGACGGTCCATCGATTTGCATCGCTATCTTCTCTTGTTGCTTATGAGCAGCAACCATAACACTTAATTTACTCAACGACGGGCAATAACGAGCAGCGTAAGTAGTCCCACCACAAAGATAATAGCCTTCACGACATGGAATGCCTTTCTTACGATCCTCTTAATTCTTGCGGAAATTAGAAAGTTGGTTTCATGTATTACCTCTATTATCGTTGACTCAGTTTGAAATGAACTTTTCCTTTTCTCTGGTTGTTATCCACCTTGGGAGGAACAATTTTCATTCGGTTGTCCCTCCCCTTCGCTGCCTCGACACGAGAATCTGTCAACGATTCAGCCACTACAATTGCTTCATCAACATCATTAACTTGTCGCATTTGAAGTTCTTGTTTGGCCCAATTTTGGAGACCATCCAAGAAATAAAATAACAAGTCTACGCTGGTCAGGTTTGGAATTTGAAGAGTGAGTTTCGTGAACTCCTTCATGTAATCACGAATGGAGGAAGTTTGCTTCAATTCTCGCAACTTCCGACAAGTCTCATGTACCACGTTTTGGGGGTAAAATTGACACTTTAACTCTTCCTTGAACTGCCCCCAATCGTCAATGTAACAGACCCCTCTCTCCATATCCACCTTTTTCCTCCGCCACCACAACATGTAAGTGTCCCTCAAATACATATCTGTTGTATGAATTTTGGCAGCTTCACTAGTAATATTCACATGCTCGAAATAAGCATCCATTTGCCACAAGAAGTTCTCAACGTCTTGGGCATTCCTTTCCACCACGAAACTCATTTGGTTTAGGAGCCTTAATACGTGTCTCACAGACAATAACGGGAACAACAACCCTTGCAATGACATTTCCATCAATATGCGCTTTCAAAGCCTCGAACTCTCTATGTAGAGATGAGAGGGCTTCAGTGAGTTTGAGTTCAAGGTTGGTCAGCCCTTCCTTGTTCACTTCCTCAAGCTCAATAAGATTACTCTTAACCTCTTCAAGGCCCTCAAGATCTACTGATTCAAGGGAACTAAAATTATTTTCAATAACAACACGTTTCATATTCAAGGTCGACAAATCAGCCTCAGCTCCGATGATTTTCTCGTCGAGTTGGCTAGTATAAGAACCTTCCCCATCTTCATCATGGCTTTTGCAACCAATTGGTGGGTTAGAAGAGGAGTCACTCACCTTACTTTTATCACGTTTCTTGGCAGTATCTTTCCGAATATCCTGCTTTCTTTCTTGACCAATATTTTTGTTGTCTTGCGACTTCGATGCCATGATTGAACCTACGCTCTAATACCACTTGTCACAGACCTTTTTCCACAGAACCACAAAAGCTCAGTCCTAACAACAAATTAGCACAAAAGTGCAAAGACAAAAATGTCATAAACAATCTGCAAGAAAACAACCAACACGAATGAGAAGTCAAGACCGATTTTGGGAGGCAAGTGCCAAGTTTTGTTTTTATATTTCTCTAAGTGTTGGAATACGAATGAGCCGCTTCCTAAGACTTATACAAACTGAAAATTAAGCCTACAAACAAACGGGACAAGGTCCCAAGAGAAAAACACTAAAAATGGGAGTCCGTACAAAGGTACAAAGGTTGGTAGAAAAAGGTTGTCCTTTGTTTCCATAAATGGTAAAAAGGACACTTCCACATATCAAGTCCATTTCATCTTTGTGAAAGCCCTTGGATTCCGTTTTGATGGATTGTCAATGGCATTAATATCTACCTAAGAGTCTCCAAATAATCTTCTAAGGTTGGATGACAATTGACACGACATTCGAGACTCATTGAAGAACGATATAAATCTACCTCGCTGCAGAAATGCTAAAAATTAATGCAACCTTTTTCGGGGTGGCACAATCTCCCCCACCTTATTTGGCGATGACCCCGGAGCCACAGAAATGCAACTAATTATGGACTTGATCGCGAAATTGCCAAAAGTCCTTATTTTTCTCCCACGTTGCCTCATCTGGTGCCGTTCCTTTCCAATGAACTAGCAACCGCACGCTCGAATTATTCCAGCCTTTGCCACAAACTAATTAATGATCAACAATCGCCTTGATTTTCTTGTCAACGTTTGGTGGAGTGATTAAAATTTGAGCTCAGCTGGACTGCCCCCGCTCCTTGTCTTCAACGTCTTCAAAGTATAGTTTCAATTGGCTAGCGTAGAAGACCGGATGTAACTTCAAATGATGGAGCATCTCGATCGTATATGAAATTCTGCCCGCCTCAGCAATTATCTCAAAAGGACCCTCGTAACGAAAAATGAAACTTTGATTCACATTCCACAGCGACTTGAATTGCCTAGGATTGAGTTTTATCATAACTCTATCCCCAATTCGGTAGTTGACAGGTCGTCGCTATCGATCAACAATTTTTTCATCTTTCGGGATGCTTTATCAAAATATGACCTTGTAAGATCGACTTGTTCCTCCTCGACTTTCGCCTTGTGATAAGCACTCGGACTTTTCAAACCGGCATTGACGGGCAAAGATTGTGGTGTATTGGGTTGCTGCCCGGTAGCCAACTTAAATGGACTTCTTCCCTTCGCTGCAAATTATAAGAAAATTGGGCAGTGTCCAGCAATTTCGCCTAATCTTTTCGGTTGGCACTAACATAGTGCCGCAAATAACACTTCAAGAGTGCATTGATCTACTCCGTTTGCCCATCTATTTGAGGATGGAAGCTGGTCGAGAAGTGGAACTCCGACCCTAGCAAACCAAATAATTCCCTAAAATATACAAAGTGAATCAGGAATTCCAATCACTAATAATACTTTTGGTCACACCCCAATGTTTCACAACATCTCGTAAAAAAAAGTGAGTTGCCTCCTTGGCTTTGCAGCTGGCCGTCGTGGCAGTAAATGTCACATATTTGGAGAAGCGATAAAAAACAATCATAATAGTATTAAATCACTCCAAATTCAAAAAACATGTGATTAAACATGGACATGTGATTGAACAAACCAACATCCATGTTTTCCCCTTGTCCGCTCCACCAACCTGTCCACTTTGCTCCCCGGACGGTCCATCGATTTGCATCGCTATCTTCTCTTGTTGCTTATGAGCAGCAACCATAACACTTAATTTACTCAACGACGGGCAATAACGAGCAGCGTAAGTAGTCCCACCACAAAGATAATAGCCTTCACGACATGGAATGCCTTTCTTACGATCCTCTTAATTCTTGCGGAAATTAGAAAGTTGGTTTCATGTATTACCTCTATTATCGTTGACTCAGTTTGAAATGAACTTTTCCTTTTCTCTGGTTGTTATCCACCTTGGGAGGAACAATTTTCATTCGGTTGTCCCTCCCCTTCGCTGCCTCGACACGAGAATCTGTCAACGATTCAGCCACTACAATTGCTTCATCAACATCATTAACTTGTCGCATTTGAAGTTCTTGTTTGGCCCAATTTTGGAGACCATCCAAGAAATAAAATAACAAGTCTACGCTGGTCAGGTTTGGAATTTGAAGAGTGAGTTTCGTGAACTCCTTCATGTAATCACGAATGGAGGAAGTTTGCTTCAATTCTCGCAACTTCCGACAAGTCTCATGTACCACGTTTTGGGGGTAAAATTGACACTTTAACTCTTCCTTGAACTGCCCCCAATCGTCAATGTAACAGACCCCTCTCTCCATATCCACCTTTTTCCTCCGCCACCACAACATGTAAGTGTCCCTCAAATACATATCTGTTGTATGAATTTTGGCAGCTTCACTAGTAATATTCACATGCTCGAAATAAGCATCCATTTGCCACAAGAAGTTCTTAATGTCTTGGGCATTCCTTTCACCACAAAACTTCTTTGATTTAGAAGCCTCAATACGTGTCTCACGGATAGTAACAGGACCATCAATCCCCGCAATGGCAGTCTCATCAACTTGCGCCTTCAAAGCATCAAACTCTTTATGAAGAGAGGAGAGGGTTTCACTGAGTTTGAGTTCAAGGTTGGTCAGCCCTTCCTTGTTCACTTCCTCAAGCTCAATAAGATTACTCTTGACCTCATCAAGCCCCTCAAAAACTACTGATTCAAGGGAACTAAAATTATTTTCAACAACAACAAGTTGCCTATTCAAGGCTCACAAACCAGCTTCAACTCCGATGATTTTCTCGTCGAGTTGGCTAGTATTGGAACCTTCTCAATGACTTTTGAAACCAACTGGTGGGTTAGAAGATGAGTACCTCACCTTAATTTTATCACGTTTCTTGGCAGTATCCTTTCGAATCTCCTGCTCCCTTTCTTGACCAACCTCTTCGTTGGTTTGCGACTTTGACGCGCTCTGATACCACTTATCACGGGTCTTTTTGCCTAGCACCACTAAAGCTCCTTCCTAACTACAAATTAGAACAAAAGTGCAAAGGCAAAAACGTCACAAAACGCTGGAAATTAATGCAGCTTCTTTCGGAGTGACACATAAAGTATTCATTATTCTAGCCAGACTAGTTACGATAGCTCGTGTTTTGCATAAGCCTAATCGAATTTATTTTTGTAGCAATTAACTTTATTTTTTATAATATGTGGAATAATATTTTTATTGAATGCACAACTATTTTAAAATTGAGTTAGAAAAAATAAGTTATAAATTCTTTTCAAATTTTGAAAATAACTTCAAATTAAACTTTGAATTTTCATGGACGAACACTGATATTTTTTTAAAAAAGTAAAATTTATTATGAAAAATGTTAATTGTAATTTTTATAGCCAAACAGATAACTAGAAGTTAAAGGAAAGAACCGCACAAGCAATTTTTTTGTCTTTTCTATGTCAATAAAAAGTATAAGCGGAATAACGTGGGAGATCCTTGTACTTGACTGTGTTTGTAAGTTAGACACTTATACTTACGATTTTATCAACTGAACCCTTAAATTTTTTGAAACACAATATTTTAAGCACATCTGACCATTAACTGAACACATGTGGTACTAATATTGTTGACTTGCAATAATACATTATTTCACGTGTTTTAAAGCGATCGACTCTGTATTTTATATTTAAAAAAAGAAAAAAAATGAAAAATGAAAAATGCCCAAAACAAAAAAAAAAGAAGAAAAAGAAGTTGTCTTCTTCACCCCCCCCCCCCCCCCCNATTCCCATTCAAATTTCGTCTTCTCATTCCATTTCTTTCCTTCTTCTTTGGATCCACCATTTTCATTCTCTTCTTCTACTTAACATCTCCGCATCACTGCCTAATCCACAAATACTTTTAGGAAATTTCTTTCTTTTGCTGCAAACCAACACTAGCCCTAGTTCTTTTCGTTTTGTCACATTGTCGCCCATAAAAATTCAATTTCGTGAATAGTTTTCAAACTTTGTACCAATTAATGTGGAGGGTGGGTATTGAAAAAATAAAAAACGCCATTGATAAGCTTGAAGAAACTTCAAGAATAATAAATGAGTTATGTAATTTTATAAAATAAATTCAAAATTGTAATAGAGATTTGTTGGGTTTATATTTGTGAACCTATAGTGTGAAATTCAAGACAAATAGATAAGAATTTCATCCATTTGACATGAATATGGTCTTCAATTTGAGAGCAAATATGAAGAGAAAAATGTTCAAAATTGCAGAATATGCAGAAGTAGTATTTTATTTATTAAAACATTTAATTTCTTATGTTTATTGTAAATGATGTGGAATTCCATGTGTAAACAGGTATACCACACGCACACACACAATGAGAAAGGGGTTTAAAATATTGTATTTCAGTGAGTTTAAGGGTACAATTGACAAAGTCGTAAGTATAAGGATTCAATTTACAAATGGAGTCAAATACAAGGGTCTCTCAGGTCATTCAATAATACACAGTTTCGACAACAATGTTTCCTTTGTCCTTTGGATAAGTCCTACCATTGAAAAATAGTAAAAAGTTGTTAAATACTTTGTTCGTTCACTTTTATTGTCCACTATATTAAAAGCACTCTTTTGATTTACTTATCACTTTTGGCATATTAAGAGAATTTGTTTTTCATGTTTTATCCTCAACATTCTTCAAATTATTTTTCAAGATCTAAAATTATATATCAACTAATATGAATATTATGGTAAAATACTCATGTTAATCACTAACTTAAGATGCGTGCAAAAGTGGACAAATAAAATAAACAAAGTGAGTACAAAATATAAATGGAGATCACAAAATATTGTCATGGGCCTCAACTTTATTTATTTTTTTATTTCAATACCCACATTAGAATCCGACTAAATATGAATTCGCGCCAAGGAGTCCCAAACAAAAGCAACTCCGAACCCAGGGGGACTCAAATCCGAGATCTTTGATAAAGATTGAAGCAGTACTTACCACTCTACCACAACCCTTGCTGATTCACGGGCCTCAACTTATTAATGATCCTAAGTAAGCATGTGACGACCTCCTTAGGATCATTAACATTAATAGTAAAAAAATATGTTTTTATATATATATATTAAGTTACCCATATTTAATAAAAGTAGGTTAATATTTTCCTATTAAATACTGCACAATTGAGAATGTAACTGATATTAATTGTCAGATGTGGTCCTGGAAGTAAAAAGCATATTCACTTGGAGTTGTTGATATGGGAACACAAAAGAAACATGAGATCGTGGTAAAGTGTATTTTTAAAAAATAAGTAAAAATTAAAGGAATCCCATAGTGTAAGATATAAATTACATCCTATCCTAACTAATTTACATTTTACAAAAAAAATCCCTTAAAAAGGTAGGCAAATGATACATAGCTACCATTCCGATACATTATAACTGATACAAGGTAAACAAATTATTGTTGCGCTAAAAAAGGAAAAAAATGTAATAATTAATTCTATTAATTTAATTAGCTTGATTTACGCCTAACTGATCCTAAACAATCCATATCTTAATAGGTAATCTACTCAGACATTACAAATTTCAAATTTCAAAATTATATCTTCTATATTGAAGAACAATTTGTGAACATCTATCGATTTACAAAAAGTGAGAAATACAAATAAAACTCTGAATCTTTGTTGATACAAGATGAATATATCCATTTTACTGAGGCATTCAGGAATTTGGGTCAGTGAAGTGAAATATGAAAGTTACAAAAGTGACGGAATCGTTGTTGGACAATCAATTTCATTTTTGAATCTCAAAGCAACAATTTCAGCCTAGTTGGATATCGATGTATCAAGGAAAAACATTGAAATTCGTTACATCGTAGAAGGTAATTCGTCTCCGATGAAAATTAAGAACGACATGGGTGTTAAACTTTTTCTAGAAGTGAAAAAAGTGAGCCAGGATTGCAATGTATCCATTATGCATTGACACAAGTGAAATGATTGGTGGTGATGTACATAACTTTGATGGAACATGCAGAAAAATTACGTGTGTAGAAGGCACAACACAAGATACATAAGCTCTTGCGGTGGTTGAATCAAGAATTTGTGAGTCATATTATATTCCAGAATTGGAAGTTACAAATTACATAATTGATTCAAATAGTATAGAGGTGAAGACATGTCAATTATATAAGGATAAATCAACACTCGTAGATGTGATGGCGAAATATAAGATAAAGAACAATTTCAATTGAAAGTAAAGAAATATGATAGACAAAGGTATGGGAGTATTTGATTTGTTTTGTGAAGAACTATGTTTGGATTATTTAGATCTATAAATGATGATACCATTATTTTGTTTTAATGTATGATACATTATTAATTAGAAAGTCTTTGATTTTGATTTTTGTTTAGTTTGTTGAATATGATTTGTGGTAGATTGATAATGAAACATCATTTGTTGATATTTTAAGTTAATATTGTTGATACGTTTAGATAATACTGTTGAAACATTAAAGAATTTAATCGCAACAATCATGTAGCCGATACATTTCAAAAATTTGTGATGCATGATTCATTATTTATTTATTTTTTGAATCTGATAAAAAATAATTGTGTTGATCGTCAATATTGTTGATACATTTAGTTAATACTGTTGATACGTTAAGATAATACTATTGAAACAATAAATAATTTAGTCCCAACAATCATGTAGCCGATACATTCCAAAAAATTGTGATACGTGGATAAATTATTATTTTCTGAATTTGATACAAAAAATTCACTAAATTAATTGTGTTGGTCTTTGAAAACTATTGATACATTAATGTACATCATTCTTTGATTACTTTGAACATTAGTGTTTTATATATTATAACATGTAACTACTATATGTATTAATATGATGAAAAAAATTGTACAACTATGTGTTGGTATTCTTTCCGGATGAATGTGGCTGGACTATGAAGGCTTCCTACAGGAAAAAATCTGATGTTTTCAAAGTTAGATACTTCAATAGTGAACATACGTGTCCAATGCGGGATAGGGTACTAACTAAAGTCCAAGCAACAGTCTGGTTTGTAAGTGGTGTGACTGCTCCCAAATTGGTCAACCATAAACGAATTTATACTCCGAAAGATATAATTGTTGATATTAGAGAATTTTATGGGGTTCAAATATCTTATCAGCAGGCATGGCGTGCTAAAGAATGTGCACTAGAAATGATAAGGGGTAAACCATCTGCTGGATATAGGCAGACGCCGAGATACATATACATGCTAAATATCGTGTATCCAAATTGAGACATTTGTATCAACAAGCACACTTGATGGGGCAAGTATGTATTTTTTGTAGTTGTGAGGTGTTTGTAAATGTTATGTATCAAATGAAATAATGTGTGTTGCTCTATAATTAGGTTGCATATTTCCATTGGCATATGGTGTTGTGGACACTGAAAATGACTGTTCGTGGACATGGTTCTTCGAACAATTCAAAAATGCATTTGGCGAATGCGAAGAAATGTGTGTTGTGTCATATAGGAATAAGAGTATTTTGAAGAGTGTAAGGATTGTGCTCCCAAATGTACCTCATTATGCATGCATATGACATCTTTGGAAGAATGTCTGTGGAAACTTCAAAAGAACCAGAAACACCCTAAGTGATGTATTCTACTCTATGGCCAAGGCATACAGAAAGGAGGATTTTGATAAATTGATGGTTAAGGTTGACAAAGTTGATCACAGGGTTAAGGAGTACCTTGAGGATGTAGGGTATGAAAAGTGGTCAAGAGTTCATTCAACAGTAAATAGAGGTAGAATGATGACTTCAAACATTGCGGAATGTATCAATGGTTGTCTTGTTAAGGCACGACAATTGTCTATATTAGAATTCTTGGAAGAAGTTAGAATTCTATTTAGTTCTTGACATTGCAAAAACAGAGAAATAACCTCTTATACAAAGGACACATTGAGGAGAAGATTTGAGGAGGTATTGATTATAAACGCGTCTAAAAGTTCAAAGATGGAGGTATGTGTCATGATACATTATTTTATATTCTATGTATCTAATTTGGTGTATCATTCTACTGTTTGAACATGATTTCTTTGAAATAATTTTATAGTTGACTTTTTTAATGTACGTAGGTTGTTCCATCATCTGAATTTATTTTCTCTATTTATGTAGCTGGAAGAAGATACATTGTTTGCCCTGAGCGAAAAGTATGTTCTTATTGGAAGATTTCAACTAGATAAGATACCTTGCACACATGCAATCGCTGTTTTAAAGGAAAAGAATGTTAAAGATATGCATCCATATTGCTCTGATTACTATAAGCCTGATACATTAGCAAAAATATATGAGATTCCAATGGTTCAAATGCCAAATAAGAAAGATTGGTCAGCTCCTGAGGATGTGGTAGCTGAAATTGTGTATCCACCTACATACAGACGATTAGTTGGACTACCAAGGAAAAGAAGAAAAAAGAATGCAAATGAAAAGATTACAGTGAACACAAATTGTTGTGGACAAAAAGGTCACAACAGAAGAACTTGTACTTTCTTCCCAAAAGAAAAGTGAAATCATCATAATGTTTATATGACATTAATATTTTTGTTGAATATTTTTTCACGTAAACAGTTATCAATGTTATTAATTAGTATTGATGTTCAAAAATAATTAAACTGTATTGTTTACATTTGTTATTAATAAGTATTGTTGTTCAAAAAAATAGTTTGTTATGATTTGTGTATCAATGTTAATTCTGTTAAATAAACATTAAATAGCTAATGTATCATATACATTAAATAATAAATAATTTTAATAATGTATCATATACATTAATTGGTTACTGTATCATTTACATTAAAACATACACAATCTATATGTTAGTAATAAGCTATTATGTGTGATAATTTATCTGATACATACGTCAAACAATTAAGTTTGTAAACAGTTTATTTAACACAATAACTATGAATCGTGTATCATATACTATATATATATTATGTTTCATGTATAATATTAATTATAAATAATGAATCATATACGTTAAATTTTTTTAAAAAATCTATTTATTAGAAATAGGTTATTATATTTGATTACTTATAAGATACATAATTACAATGAAAAAATGTATCAGATACATTGTATGTTATATACTGAACTTTTTCTTTATGTAATGCAATAATGTGTATGAAATTTAACTTTTTATAAGTAAAGTATATTGATCCATACAGTATCAAAACAGACTAAAACATGAGTGAAATTGTCAAAAGGATCAAAAAAACAAAAAACGTTGTCTATGCATAAATACTTAATTATTACACTATGTGAGCCAAATCTTCTTCTGGTGGTGGTGTGACTACACCCTTAGGTTTTGGTGGATCATCATTCTCACTAACATATGCTCTCTTAGCCTTCTCGCTGCCATAACTCCACAACAATGCTCCATATCTTTTGCGTAAGAATTCAAGAAGAAAATCAACTAATGATGTTTCGATTTGGTCGCTCAGATACTCCACAAATATAGCAACATATAACCCACAGTCTCTACAAAAATGCATAATATCAGTTATAAACTTAAATCATACATGATTCAAAAACAATAAAAGCACAATACTTACAGGCTATCACTCTTTTGTTGCTTAGTGTCTTGGGCAAATTCAACCATGAAAGGAACTTGTGCCTCCAAAAGTGAACCAGAATTATTGTCCTTATACGCATCACAATCACCAAAGTTTGTTCGCTCAGTTTTTTCAAAGAATCCACTGTCTATGAGGTAAGAAGGAAGCATTTTAGACAATATTTTTATCTCGTGCAGAATTGCTTTTTTTCTTGAGCCTAATGAAATTGTTCACCGCAGTTAATTGGAATGTAAACATCGTCTACAAGATGCTATGGTAAAGCAGCTGAAATTTCAAAACCTTTGATGATGTTAGTGATTGACCTCTCATATACAGATACAGCTGAAGCGTGATCAATGTGTTCTTGAGTACTAATAAGATCATCATCATTCATCAGATAATACCTTTCATAGGTATTTTTTATGTGTGAGATGAACAAGCAGTTGGTTGTTGTGTATCTGTATTGATTCATGCTGCGGAGTTTTGATTTTTTACGAAGGTAGTAAAAAATAACATCGATGTGCTATAAAAAAAACATGATAAACAGAATTAGAAACTTGTAAAAAAAGGTCTAATGATAGAATTGATACATTAAATGATAATCTAAACAAATACTAATTTGATATTTTGATACTTTATTTGAGTGTATCCGGAATGATATTTTGTATCATGTTGTACTATACTAATGTATCTGATACACGCTTAATAGTTTCATTAAGAACTTTACCTGATCAGTCCAACATTTGTTTGGCTATGACATATCATAGAATCAGTTCTTATTAATTGGAAATGCAACAACAAAATTCATCATCTCAAATTCAAAAGAAAAGGCTGTTGATCTGTATTTATCCTTCAATGGTTTCCTGTAATAATGTTTGTATTATCAATTGGTTATATCAAAATTGGTTAATCCATACATTTAGAAAATATATGTATAAAACTTATTTATTGGCATGATTTTTGAGAAGCCCCTTGGTTAACCACTGCATATACTCATCAATTATTTTAGACAAAGCTTGATATGTAATCCCACATCCTTCAAATGGGAAATACGGACAAACATCGTCATCTAATTTTTGTTTTCCCTTCTTGCTGGACCCAAAAGAAGTCACGTATGGAGATTGATTAATTCTTGAAGGCATCCTGTTTCTAGGCGCAGGAGTCTTTGAATCTCTTCTAACAACAATCTCGGTGGTTGGAATATCAGTGGGTAATTGACTATCAGACAACAAATCATAACTGCCAATTAAATCCTGTGGATTGTAAACACACAATGGGTTAGCAGGAATTGAAACTTTTCCTAGATCGGATATAAGTACATCTATTGTTGCTTGAGTTGAGGGTGATATTGTTGTTGATGTGGAAGAATCCTGTATAATATGATATTATAATTTTTTTAGTAAAATTGCATATAATGAATGTTAGTGTCATGATGCATAATTGATAAATTTACCAATGTATCAACTGTTATTTTATCAGGCACAAAATGACGGATGTTGTGCTGAATTGTGTCAGCACCATCTTCATCCATGATTACTTCATTTAAATCTTATGGGGCTTGATGTGCTTCATCATCCTGAATATAAGCATGTTGTATGTATCAGTTACCCATTATACTAATAATGTATCATATATATATATATATATATATATATACTTTCATGTGTAGGTTGGAGTTCTGAAACACGCTACATTTGTTGTTGATTACTGATAGTATGATCAAACAATACATGTATTGTAGCTTGTTCATTAAAATAATTTCAATCAGTATTTTAAAAGATAATGTTGGAACTCGCCCCAGGGGCAGGCTCTAGCAAAATGCCTCGAGACTCACGTGTAGTGCTTAGGCCTCACTTGTTTGCACTTAACGGAGGTTTGAATCTGAATGATTCAAACATTAGGTCATTAAATGCGTTTGTTTTTCTTTTTACTGAAAAAACTCTTAATGAGTCTAAAAAGGTCTGAATGAATTAGATCTAGAACACAATCTTATTCTCATTCAAACTTTTAAATATACTTTTATTTTTGAAAAAAATGATGCTCCATATTTTTTTCTTCAAAAAATAATAATTCAGCATCTCTCATCTTCCAACTTTAGTTATCCAAATTATTTCCTTGACTTTTAATTTTTGTTCATGATGCTTGTTTATCAAGAATTGATAAAAATTATTGTAAAATTTTTATTTTATTGAATTGCAAAGCAACTTAATAAAAATGTGTTATTGAAATTGGACGATAATGCCTTTATAAATTTATTTAAAATCTTTTGAATGTAGCTTGTTCATTATTTATTGTAGTAAAGAGTACATGGGTTAACAAATTATGAATCATAGAGATGTTTTATTTATTTATTTAAGATTAATTTGTATTGAATTTGTTTCTTTCAAAAAACGATTACTATATTTTTTTCTAACAATTATTTTTATTACAACAATTTATATATGAAAGCCACGTAGTTCTATTTTATTTTTATCAAACTTAAAATATTTATTTATAATTCAAATATCTTAAATTTTTAACATTTATTAAAGAATGATATTTTTCCTAATGTTTTGTTAATGTAATATTTAACTACTATTTTATTTAAATTATAATATTTATTGTGTTTAATATATATACATATACATAACATCTCTTAATTCGGATGTTTGAAAACAAAGAGTCTTAATCATTCAATGTTCAAATCTATAGACAAGATCTTAATCATTCAGATGTGCATTTAGATTTAGTCGTCTTAATCTTAATAAAAACAAATGAGGTCTTAGTTATGCTTACCCTCTCAGCACCTGACTTTACTTCCTAAACACGCTCAATGTCCAACGCTTGGGGCTCGCCTAATAAATCTTACACAAATTATGTGTTAAATTCTTTAGTTAACTTTGTTGACCCTCATAATCTTTAATAAATAAATGATACTTAATATTGTTTTGGGGGAAATTGGTTCAAAACACTCCTATTATGATCGAAATTGTTATTGCATATTCCAACTTTGTGGGGGTTCCTAGACTAGTTTAATATATGCCCCTTAAAAAGTCTCACCCAAATTTTTGCTAAATTGTGGCAAACATGCGCTGACACATGTCTATTTCTTTTAAATGCTTATTTAGCTTTTTAAAAATTCTTTTAGACCTTTTCTTTTCTTTACCTTATTGTATTTCACATTTTCTTTATTTTTCCTCAATTTCGCTACTGCCAAGAAGCCAACTCCTTCTCTTTTTTCTTAATTCATTTCTTTTGCACGTCAATTTCTTTTCTTTTTTTAATTTCATTTTTCTTGAGTTAAATTAACAAATATATTTGAGTAATCAGAAAATACAATTTTCAGACAGGAAAAAGATAAATTATTGGTGACCGGATATATTTTCTGACAAAAAATTTTAATTTTTAATTGTAATCTCTATCATATTCAGTGTGGTTGAAGAAGTTATTTTCTCTAACTGAGTTATTTCTTTTGCTAATTTAGTCTTGTCGGTAATTTAATTTCTATTAGTAACTAAATTACTTTTTGGGAATGAATTTTCAATGACCTAGTGAAAGTAGTGATAATGTTAATGATATAGAAACGTGAAGAAGGTGATTCTAATTAAAGTGATATGAGAGAGAGAGAGAGAGAACTGATATGGTTTTGAATTGATGGAGGATTTGTAGAGTTTTGGGAGTGTAAAATTAAAATGATGGATATAATGGCAACCATTATTGTTGTAGTGTGTGTTAAATGTGATGGAAGAAATGAAGTTTGTAGTGGTAATGGAAGAGTTGGTAGCAATGCCGGTGTCAGTATCGTTTCCGATGACAATAATGGTACAATTAGAAGATGAAAAAAATAGGAAAAATAAAAAGAGAAAGAAAAAGAAAGAATACATATATTAACAAAAATATAATTATATAAATATTTTTTTTTGCATTTTTCTCGTTTACTCTCTCAAGGAAGGAGAGTGTATTACACTTACTTTGTCACCTAACCAGTTATATAATAATTCTTGTTAAAAATAGTCTAGAGATGTCATAGAACCCCTACAAAATTGAAGTGTATAACAATAATTTCGTGTACAGTAAGAGTGTGCCTAAAAAGGTTCAGAGTAATTCAAATAACAAGTCTTAGTATCACATGTTTATTATTTGGTTATACCATGAGAGGGTGATTATTAATTAAAAAAAAAAAAAGGCCACTACTGAGTTGTAATTATCAAAATGGAGGAAAAATTAGTTTGGGCAAATGTTGGAGTTGGGAATCGAACCCCGAGTCTCGGCATAAAGGAGAACTTGTGTCCAAATCGATCAATGCATCTTTGAAAGTGAGGGTATATATAGCTTATATTCAAGAAACATAAATGTGTCTCATCATATTTTATTTTTTTCTATTTAAAAGTAATTTTATTTTTATTCATGATGGATCAAAGTTATATTTTTATACCAATAACTTTTATTGATTACTAATATTCTAGGGAGATGAATTGCATAGTATTATAGTAATATATTTTTAGAAATAATGACTTTTATTATTATTATTTGAAAGTTAAGATATACTTGTAGAAGTTTTATTTTCTACGAGTCTCATTAATTATTTCAAACTATTGATATATTTTTATAATTTTTGTGTTATTATATTATTTTACTAAATCATAAATTAAAATTAAAATATTCATGGGGCTTCCGCTACGCCGTGTGCTAAGTAAAACATCTTGCCTCATGCCTCCGCCTTTCAAAACATCATGTATAACTACTACTTGCATGTATTACTAATGATATTAATAATAATGCAAATGATTTTAATGCATGCATTAGCAAGATTAAAGACTCAAATGTCCCTTAAAATCTTTTTAAGGGAGGATACTTTTAGCTGCAAATATTTCTTTTGGAAATTATACAGTACATATTATTTTGAATATATCAAACAAAGCATACTATATACTTTTATCTTGTGACCCAAGTCAAGTTAGCTATATCTACATATGGGGCGCCAAACCAGACCCCTTTTTTTTTCTATTGATCAATAAGCAAAAATTCTGTTGTAAGTCTTTCAAACAGACAGAAACATGGATTCAAGTTGAAATCATGTGATACAGTGAAGTCCGCACAAAAACAAAAACAAAAACAAAACGAAAGTTGTTAATCAAACCTATATATACATGATCATCAATTTCAAAATCTAATATTAGTTAACATCCATTGGTCATAGTCGAAATTCGTCGGAGGGATAAAACCAAAATAAAGAAGAGAAAGAAAGGGAAGTTTTTTCTTTCTTTCAATCCAATATCCTATCCATCACACATCACATCACATCACATCTCATCTGTTCAAAGCCATAGAAAGAATTAATTAAGACCAATAAACATATAGAGCCACACGATAAACATATTATAAAACTTACTTCAAAATAAAAGCAGTAACAACTGTATATGTCTAGGCTTCTAAATGACTGATACCTAGGCAAATTACTGCTAATTCAAATTTGAAACTGCTAAAAAGTATAGGACACACATTAATAATGTTACGTACCTTAACATTTCTTGCTTCCGGTGGCATGATGATATTCTGATGGTAATAACTCACCTAATGTCTTGCCAAGTTTTATTTCATAAGAGTTGGCAAGTTCAAACCTAAAGACCAACAAATCAAGTGTATGATTACATACTAATCAATGAAAATAATTAATATCCCCAACGTAACTTACCAGTAAGCCAAAGACTCAAATGGATGATAAATCTTGTAGAATTCTTGTATTTTCGCTTTTGTTTCCACACTAATTGGTCCCTTTTTACGCTTTCTCATATTAAGTCCATGAAACTGAAATCATGACAAGTAAAATGTAAATATATATAAGAGGACTTAAGAAATACTATTACCTCCATCAGCAAATGATCCATGTGTAATGTTAGTTATTTTTGATGATATGCAGAGCAACCAAGTTTGTTACCTCTTTTATGTGACGCAACGTTTCAGTATCAATTGGAATATTATGATAGTGTCCAATACACATCATGATAGTATTAGTGGTAAAAGGACCAGCACCATTTATCTTCAACTTAGAGTAGTACCCTTCATCAGCACTATCAAACTTAATTTTTCCATCAACTTGTTTAGCCAACTTAATCAAGTCCCCTGCTCTATATCCAAATTTCTTTAGCTCTTCCTCTCTAAAACTTGCTAATTCTCTCGGGCTCGGGAAGTCTCCAATATTTGCTCTCTTTCTTTTCGACATTCTGACTTTTTTCAGTTGTACATCACAAAGAGCCTTTGCCCGATCCAAAGATGTCTTCCACCTGATTCATTTAATCTATATATCTTAGTTCACTTCAAAGTACAAATTGCTTGTATATAATATATGATTAACTTACGGGCAAAAGCGAAGAAGAAGAGACTTGGCCACATCTTCAAATAAGGTTGGTGATCGAAACAACCGACCAAATCCTTTGGCCTCAGCATGTGGATGAAGCTTATGAAAATATGTGACATCTTGTTCATCCTTATCAGAGAGTCTCAGCATTCTCTTCACCTGAGACTATACATACATAGAAAACAAGTCATCAGGTTCTTCTTTTCATTTTTTTGTGAGGAGATGGAGACAAAACGATACCTGAATGGCTCCCACATCCTTAGAGGAAAGAATAGTTGCACCATAAACCGTAATGACAAGATTATCCTCTCCTGGAGGCTGTGAAATAAAAGTGAGAGCTGATCTGATGGAATCATCTAATCGTAGAGGACGAGAAAAGGTTTTAGTAGATGGATCCCAATGGTTGGGAGCCATCATGAAAAAGCCGTGGTTGCACACGGCTTTTTCCAAGTTGAATCTTGGAAACTTATCCAAGCTGATAGTGAATTTCCAAGATGGTAGTGTTAATGTTGTCATTTATTTCTACAATCAGAAGTGTGGCATACAATCTCTAAAAACTTAGTTTTTGCATTTGATAGATATCTTGTTTTATATAGTGGTTTAGATTACTAAAATTAAGCTCAAAATAGTTGCATATACAATATAAATAAAAAGTTTGTCATTGTGTCACTTCTTTCTTTTTTGTAGAAGAAGATGAAGAGACCCTAGTGGCCTAGATTCACTCTATTACACAAGTCACATCACAAAAAATAGTCTACTTTTTTACCAAATATTTTTGACAAGTTATTTTTGGGTAAAGTTTCACCATACGTTTAACCATAGATTTTGGAAAAAGTATTTAACTTTTTAAAAAATAAATAAAAATTTATACCTATAATTTCTAAAAACTATTAAAATGAACATATTCCGTGTAGAAGGAATGAGAGCAGAGAAATGTTTAATTGTTGGAATCACAACAAAGTTTTAAAAAATAGCATTTCAGCAATGATTTGTATATACCCCAAAGATGGTGGAATAGTGAGTCTTCTCTTTTCACCAACATGTATGCTATAAGGTTATAGCTTAGCCACGCATTATAGAATGCTTAAGATATAAAGAAAATAGTTTCAGTCCACGAAATGATTACCTTCAATGCCAATGCTCAATCCCTTTAACACTTTTTCGAAACCTGATCAAAGACATCAAAATAAGAATATAAAGGGATAATCAGTTAAGTTAATGGTGGAGCAGAGTAACTTTTATTATCAGGAAAGAGTGAGGAGATCTTTCTAGGAAAACATGGGAAGAACTAAAAAAATCCACGTAAACTGTTCATCCAGACAACTCACAGAGCAGTGATTGTGTTCGAGAGTAGAGAGAGAGAGACCTAGACAAAATTGATGAGGAGCTGCACCAATGGTTGAGCCAACAGTGCATCCTGTATCTCTTAATTTGGCGATGAAATGAATTTTGATCTGGACAAAAGAAAGGATCATTCGGCAGCATGACGTTTGCACCATCTGTATCTGAATTTTCAAATAGAAGCACCTGTTTTCCTGGAGAAGCTACTTTTCTGTCCGCTTTTCCCTTCACCATCACCTCAACAGTCGGTCCATCCGGTAATGTATGTATCTGTGAGGATGTGGCACTCTCATTGATATCCTTAGAATTAGCAACTGCGCTCCGATTTTCCATCTCCAACTGAGATTGTATACTGAGTCACAATGCTTTTCTTGGTTTTCGATCTTCCTTTTTTTTTTTTCTCTCTCCTGAGAATGACACATTTCACTTACTGATTTGGGACTTGTGTCTGAAGGTTTGCATATTCATTGCACAAGGGGAAACCAGTTACACAAGAAATTAAATGTAAAAACTAAAAAAGTCATCCATAAATTCAGCAGTAAACAGAAGAAGATAAAAATAGTAATACAAAGATCATAGTACACTAATGAAAAAAACATAATATGCCATGAAGAATTCCTACCGGCAGACTTGCCTTAAATTGACTTATCCTAGACATCTTGCAAGTCATGTAATACTGTCGAAAAGGAAAACTTGAAAGGGAAACAAAAGGAAATAATAAAAAAGCTTACTTTCCAGTGATTGGTTTCGACATCCAATTGTAGCCAGTGGACAGTTGCCCTCGTTCATTGCCTTTGGTGTATCTTCCCGGAGTACGCAATCAGTTACTATATTTATAAAGAGAGCCTTCTAAGGATACGACTAAGATTAACCTTTCAATCTCCCACCATGTAAGTTAGGCTTAAAAGGTCTAAGGTGACAGTACATTGTGGATTACTAATATAGTCAATCTTCCAAAGTAACATTGTTTTTGACCATGCGGATATTCCATGTCATATTAACTCAAATCATAGAATTAAAACTCGCCACGCCTAAGTATTCAGGGAACGGCACATATGCATACATTTCTTTAAATGGTGAACAAGAAATATCAATCTAAATAGCAGTCCGCTACACAAAACATCCCACGTTAGCACGGTCTGGGGAAGGTCTACACCACAAGGGGAGTGAGGTGGACAGCCTAACCAAATGCAAGCATTAGTGGTTGCTTCCACGGCTTGAACTCGTGAACCTATATGCAGAGGCGGATCCAAGATTTTGAGATTTTGGGTGCCACACTATTTTTTGATTTGTTCTATTTTGATCTTTGGTTCGGAGAATCTGTCTTTTTTATTTATATAGACAAGTTGATCGAACAAAAAATTTGATAATTGTGATATTTTTGGACAAAGCATAGAAGTTCAATAATATTACTAATATCAACAAAAATATTTTATGTATTTATAACTGACCTTGACAAATTTTAATACTTTGGAGCTATCAACTCAAGGAAGGACATCTAGAACTAAAAGTCACTATAAATGCATATTTAGATGCTCAAAGCAAAAACTTAATAAACTTTATGAACTTAAAAGAGAAAGCAAGGGGTTTGTCTTCTGGGTCGAGCTCGTCGCACCGGGCTTGCCTAGTGCGGGTTACCTCTCCTATGTAGTTTGCGAGCTATTGCATAGGAGCGGGGTTTTACCCTGTGCCCACCCATAGGGTAGCTGCTGCAGGTTTCCACTGTCATAAAAAAAAGAGAGAAAATGGACAAATGACCCCCAATCTATTACCGGATTTCCAACTACACACCTATTCTCCGCGGGAGTCCTATTACCCCCTAAACTACTTTAAAATGGAATAATAACCCCTTAAGTGTTGAGTTGGTATAGAGAGTGTATTTCATTCTCTCAGAGTTGCCTATTTATTTTTTTAATTTTCGTTTTTTTATCTAATTTTCTTTTTTCTTTCTCTTTCTTCTTATTTATCTATACAACATTTTTCACCATTATCATTGTTGAAGCTTTTTCAATGGATGTTTGGAATAAAAATTATCAATAACAAATGCTAAAAATGAATAAATAATTTTTCAATAAACTTATTTAGAACATATCTAACAAATTAAATTTATTTTTTAAAAAAAACATACCCATTAATTAATTTTTTAAGAAGTGATGGATTCGAGAGTAATAAAATCAAAGTGAAGTTATTGTATAATTAAAAAATATTTTCAAACTTAATAAAAGAAACTAAAACAAAACAATTTCTTCTACATATTAAAAGAATAATCCTACATGTTCTCCTAAAATCCATGAAGAATCAAAATCAAAAACTCAAACTATAAATTAATCATGAAAATTTTAGAGGGAGAAATAATAAAGAATGGGGAAGAGAGAGAGGTTTCTCAAATTGGTGTTACAAATTGGTCTTCTCATCCGCGATTATTTTGAGTTGTCGGCGGAATCTTCAAGGGATGAATCAGATCTCGAATGTTCATGATCCATTTAATGTGTATCTGAAATCTCGAATGTTCATGACCCATTTAATGTGTATCTGAAATTATCTAAGGAAGAAAATCGAACGAAATGTAAAAATATGTGGAAAATTGTTGAATTAGTTGGATGAAAGATTTGATTAATTAGGACCGCTATCTTCTAGACTCTAGAGATTCGGAGTAGATGAAAAGGTAAGTTGAATTTTCATTTTTATAAAATGTTAGAGATATAGAAATTTATTGAGGTAAAAAAATGGTGTTTAGTATAGTTAGGGTTGAAGAAATGATTGGGAAGAAAGAAAGAGGAAGGAGGAGAACTTTTTCAAAAAAAAAATCATTAAATGGTGAAATACACGTGTCAAGTGCGTGTATTTCACCACAAGACAGATGCCTCGTAATGACATAAATGACATTTCACGGAGGGAATAATTCCACTTTAAAATAGCTCAGGGGTGATAGGATCCTTGTGAAGTACAAGTGTGTAGTTGAAAATCCGGTTATAAATTAGGGGGTCATTTGGCCATTTTCTCAACTTAAAAAGCATAATAAATAAGTAATAATATAATAATATACAGAACAATCCCAGATAGGTGGTAAATCTAGATTTAGGTTGCTCCTAGGCACGAAGACCGAGAGAGTTCTCTCTCCTACTTAGTAGGAGGGTAGAACCCCCCCTTCCATCTCAGCACCGAAAAAGTTATCTTTCTTCATCCTGGTTACCACCTTATTAGTGGGCCGGTATGAGGAGAGATATTGCAGACTATGTGTCCCGTTGCCTAAGTCGTCCGCAGGTGAAGGCTGAGCATTTGAGACCTGGTGGTGAGTTCCAGAGATTACCCATTCCGAAGTGGAAGTGGGATTGCATCACTAAGGACTTTGTGGCAAATTTGCCTCAAACCTCTAGAGGTGTTTATAGCATTTGGGTCATCATTGAACGATTGACCAAGCCAACACACTTTCTCCATGTTCAGTATTCATTCAGTGCCGAGAAGTTAGCCCATATCTACATTTGTGAGGTGGTTCCTCTTCATCGTGTGCCAGTCTATTATATCAGATCAGGGTGATCAGTTCACTTCTAGTTTGGAAAACTTTCCGGGATGAGTTGGGCACTCGCGTTGACCTTAGCACAGTCTTCCATCTGCAGACAAATGGCCAGTCGGAGCGTACTATTAAGATCCTTGGAGACATGTTGCGGGCTTGTGTATTAGAGTTTGGTGGTTAATGGGACCAGTTCTTGCCTTTGGCGGAGTTTGCATATAACAACATCTACCATTCCAGCATCCATATGGCCCCATTTGAGGCCTTATATGGTAGGCGTTGTCGCTCTCCGATTGGTTGGTTTGAGTCTACAAAGCCTAAACCGTGTGGCACAGACTTGATTCAGGAGGCTTTGGAGCAAGTAAGGGTGATTCAAGACGGACTTTGAATAGCTCAGAGTAGGCACATGAGTTATGATGATCGTAAGCGACGACCTTTGAGGTTTTCAGTTGGTGATAGAGTTTTCCTCCATGTGTCACCCATGAAGGGAATGATGAGATTTGGGAGGCGAGGCAAGCTTAGCCCCAGGTATATTGGGCCTTTTGAGATCCTCGGACAATTGGAGAGGTTGCTTATGAGTTAACTTTACCCCCAATGTTCTCAGGCCTCAGCTATCCACACGGTCTTTCATGTTTCAATGTTATGCCAGTATGTTCTTAATGAGTCGCATGTACTACAGTATGATGCAGTAGAGTTGGATGATATCTTGCCCTTCGTAGAAGACCCAGTTGCCATTTTTTTTTTTTTGAACTTGGTAACTTTAGACCCAGTTGCCATTCTTGCCAGAGATGTGCAACGGTTGCACTCGAGAGCCATTCATGTGGTTAAGGTCCGTTGGAGGCACCATCTAGTTGAGGAGGCTACCCGGGAGACCGAGTAGGATATGCGGGAGCAATCCCTGGGCTTGTTTGAGCCTTCAAGTACTTCTTCACTCTTATTTTCAAGGACGTAAGTCCTTTTTAGTAGTGGATGTTGTAGTGACCTCCAGGTCATTTCTGTGTTTATGCCTTCTGTTCATCGTTTAGAGATTTTTTATAGCAACCCCAAGTTATTTATGACTTGTTGGGACTGAAAATTCAGTCACTTGGTCCTTCGTTTAGTTTTTGTGCAAGTTTTCGTATTTTGGAGCCTTTGAAACTTGAACGGTTGACTTTAGTCAAAAGATCAGGAAGACGATCTCATAATGCAATTATGATGGTTTCATCTGCTCCGAAGGGACCATTTTAGGCTAGGGCACGGTTGGTTCGAGCCCTAAGACTTTTGGAGTAAGTTTGTGCCGTTAGGCGTTTAAACTTTGAAGCTTAAGCCAAGGGCGTGCTTGAATAAGAATTCTATTAGCGCGGTTAGCTTCGGAATGTCGAGTTTGGTCTCGAACGACCTTTCGTGCAGTTCTCTAAGCTTTCGGTCTCATTTTGAGCCTTCTTGTGGTTTTTAGCTTAAAACGAAACTTGAGTGTGGGACCCACTTTTCATCAAAACGACCTCAGATAGAAGTTTTGATGGTTCTATTGAGTCTGAAATGCCGAATTCTATGGGGTAGCATATTTCGTTTGCGCACACGGGGTTCCAAATGAATCCCCGACACTCCGTCTAAGAATTCGGAGTTTGAGCAAATCAGCTTAAGTGCTAATATCTGGTGCAGGATTTTAGCGATCAGATATCTGACCTTTAGCGACTAGATTTTGGGTTTTAGCAAGCAGTTTCGGGTATTTATACCCAGAAATTTCAGCTTAGCCCTCATTCATCCAAATGTGATTTCTTGAGCTTGGGAGCTCCAATTTGAGTGATTCAAAGTCTTGGTGATCATTGGGAGCGTGGCTACATGGTGAAGTGATCGGGAGCTGCTGAAGGACCTTCGTTTGAGGTGAATTTCGTGATTGAGCTGCTGCCCCATTTTTCTTTGTTGCTTCCCTTGTTGATTTTTTTTGCATGTGTTGTTGTGGGCTGTTTTGGGCCTCAGATTGTGTTCATATTTGGAACACAAGTTCAAGGCGTAGTTTAGGACCTCTTGAAGGAGTCCATTCTGAAAATTTTGGCATGGGTCCCACAATTTCCGTTTGACTCTAAAAATTGGTCCACCTCTATTTTGGGTGATTTTGGTGTCTAAATGACTGTATTGACGTTGTGATCCTATTTTTGATAGTGTGGCAGTGTTCAGAAGCCGTTTGGAAGGTAAAAGTTCTGGCCTTGTGATTTGAAGCGCGCGCAATCAGCCTTGTAGGATACAGCTTCCTTTCTAATTAGATTGAGCATGAATGTGTGAATTCATGATGATGAGTGTGAATTGGGGGCGAGTACCTAGTTATTCCTTCTTTTCTTGCAAGAGACCAATATTTAGGGTTGATTGCTTCTGCTTCGAGGGTAGTACCATGTTGGTGGAGGGATGGATGTGTGTTGTAGCATGCTATGTGATTTACTTGTTTTACTACGTGGTTTTTGAAGCATGTTTTGGCCTTAGATTTTTTTTTTTTGGCATTGCTATTGGGAGGCCAGAAGTGCTTTTTTTTTTTTTTTGAGAAAAGCACTTATTTTGAGAAATTAAGTGTTTGGCAAATTCTTAAAACAACTTTTAAATGTAAGCAAAAGCAGTTTTTTTGTTGTTAGGAAGAAGCTAAAAATTTCTGCTAGAAAAAAAAACATAAGCAAAAAATAGAAAATTAATTTTTTTAAGACTAAATTATCGCTTACATATGTACATATTTATCAATACATCCCTTATTAATTAATTAACATATCTCATAAGTTTGGTTGACTTTTATTCAAGAATTTTATTTTTTATTTTTATATAATAAATTTTTTTTATTTATTTATGTTTTATATTATTATTTATATATATTATATTGTATATATTGCTTTATGTATTATTTTACAGAATTAGAAATAAAAGTAACAACGATATTTTTGTAGGATTATAAATAGAGAAAAAGTAACAATTAAAGATTCAGACCCTCACAAAAAAAAGTAACAAATAAAAAAATATATTTTCTTAATTTACGTTTTTTTTATAACCGAGAAATCCGTTTGTGACCCGCCCTTTGGACTAATTTACGTATCATATTATTGTAATTTGAATTTTTAAAAACTTAAGAGTATTATAACAAAAAAAAGATAATAGCTAAGATTGAATGCAAAAAATAGGTAACAAATAACAAAAAGATTCCTCTTTTCAATATTTTTCAACAATATTGATCTATGTACAATATTGATTGAAAATTTAATATGAATGTTTAAAATAATTATAATTAAATTAAAAATGTAATTAAAGTTTCAGTATTAGATGTTTAAAATAGTTTCCCTATAAAATAATCTTAATATTAAAAACACATTGATACTTGTCCTTTTTCCAAATTTGACCTCAAAAGCACTTTTTAAAGAATATTAGCCAAACACAAATTGCTTATCAAAAACACTTTTTAAATGAATTTGCCAAACACAAATTGCTTTTTTTGAAAAGCACTTTCCTGAAAAGCTATTTTAAAAAAGCGCTTTTAAAAATAAGGAGTTTTTAGCAACAATGTCAAACATGCTCTTAGTCTAGGACAGACTAGTTTTGCCTTAGACCCATACACCGTGCAACTATGGTATATCTCTGACGTCATTTGGAATGGACTAGGTCCTTGTAGATTGGAATAGCAGACTTGGGTCTAATAGAATAAGCCTTAGTTTAGGCGTTTGCGCAACTTGTTCGCCATTTCTGTCTTCTCTCCCTATTTCTACGACTTCAATGCATTACTAGAGATTGTGGTTTTCTCGGATTGGAGTGCTTCCGACTTGGAGCCTTTTCTGATATCATTGAGGGTGGACGTCGATCCATAGTGGCTTGGAGCCTACTTGAGATCCTCTTCAGAGTCGATACGCCCCCGAGCAATCTTGCTAGCCGGGAGGTTGGCACCCCTGGAGTGGGTTAGTTGTCTTGGCGGGGATGCCCCTGGGAGTGGGCTAGCTGGTTGGGCGATTGACACCCCTGGGAGTGGGTTGGCTGGCTAGGCGGCGGGGATATATGAATCCTCTATGGAGTTGACATGCCCTTGAGGCACTCTTACTAGGTGGGCGGTTGACTCCCCTAGGAGTGGATTGTATGACTGGGCGGCCTGGATTGATAGTCACTCTTGCTAGCTGGGCTGGGAGTTGACTGGTTGAGTTGATTGTCACTTTTGCTAGATGATTTGGGAGTTGACTAGTTCTTGGATTCGAATTCTGGATTACTCATCCATCTTGTAGAATTAGCTATTTTGTGTACATGTTGGGCTTATGGAGGTCCATTCGGGTTTTTATTTGAACTTGCGCACGAGTGTTAACTTCTAGGCTTATGTGGTCCAATTAGGTTTAGTTTAATGTTACTTAGATTTACTATTTGTATACTCGTGTGCCTTATTTTCATATCAGCTTTGGCCTCTGTTCGTGTCTAGATTCTATCTTATCAAATTGTCTCTACCTTTCTTGCTCGGTCAACCTATGATGCCTACTAAGTACCTTATTTTGGTACTTATGCTACACTCTGCATCTTTTCGTGATGCAAGTCCTAGTACCAACTACCAGCGGTGATCGGTCGTGCCGTCTTTTGCAGCTTGTGGATGTCAGAGACGAGGGTGAGCACTTGGCGAACTAGATTAGCTTGTCTTCTTCTATAGTTATGTTAGCTTGTCTTTTGCCTTTAAGACAGCTTGTTGTGGGCATCTTTTGGAACTTGTATTTATCTCATTAGACAACTCTGTACTCGTGACTTCCAGGTTCTACGAAGGTTCCTTTGTATATAGTTTTTGGTTTGCTTTCCATTTTTGTCTTTGTTGTTGTTAGCATTATTTTCTGTTTAGTTCTACCCTTGTATTTGCTACTTCTTGTTTCGGGTACGGGTCAGCTTACCTACTAGTGGGTTTTAGTAGGTGTCATCATAACTCGGAAAGTCAGGTCGTGACATATATCTTCCATCATGCTTAAAAATTATTAGCCTTGGACTAAACACATATATTTGTATTTTTTTCTCCCTTTGTGTCTGTCTTCTTAAATTCCACAATTCATTTGCACTTTGCACTTAAAGCCCCAATAAACTTAAAGCCTTTTTGTGCTTTTTTTTTCTGATAACCGAGATATCAGTATGTGACCTGTCCATTAGACAAATCACAGCCTTCTAAACTCGGTGGACTTGCTTTTGACAACACTGGATGAAGACGAAAAGAAAAGTCAAGTATCTTCGGACGGACAATGGGTTGAAATTTGCAACTCATCAATGATTGATGCAGTAGAGAGGGCATAGTGAGACACCAAATTTGTGTTGGAACACCACAAAAAAATGTTGTTGTAGAACCTATGAACATAACACTTAGTGACAAGGCACGAAACATGATTTCACACTCATATGTTAGCAAGGATTTTTTGGCTGAAGCAATCAATAAAGCTTGTCTCCATCAATAGCTATTGAATTCAAAACCCTTTTTGAGATATGATCCTGTTTGCCTGCTGATTATTCAAATTTGAGGATATTTTATTGAACTTATGCTCATGTGAAGGATGGAAAACTTGAGTTGAGGGCAAAGACGTGCATATTTCTATGGTATGCAACAAGAGTGGAAGGTTACAAGTTGTAGTGCGCAGATTAGAATGCTACAGTGTTAATTATTAGTAGGGATATTACATTCAATGAATCTGCCTCACAGATCAGTGACCGCATAGAGCTACAATTTGAATCTCCACTAGCACAGCCAGTAGTTCAGAAGTGGAGGAGGTGCAAAACCTTAATCAAGATAATGTTGATTCACCTATGCATCAACAATCATATAGCATTACAACAGGTAGTGAGAAGAGAAGAGAGTGATCAACCCACCAAAAAGGTTTGTGGATGTAGTTGATGGGAATCTTCTTGGATATGCAAATCTTGTAAAATTTGCTTTGTCAGTTGCAGAGACAATTGATGTGCTTGAGCTTAATAGTAATAAAGAAGATATTTTTAGTTCTGAAGTTGAATAGTGGGTTGGTGTTATGGGTGAAGAGATTGAGTCTCTTCATCAAGCATGGAAGCTCGGTTCATTGCCAAAGGAACAAAAGGTTAGGCTGCAAAGGGGTTGTTGATGTGAAGAAACTGTCTACACATGATATTTTGGAGGATATGATGACCAAGGCAGTCTCGGCCAACAAGTTTAGGCATTGCCTAGATTTGATTGGCGTGTACAGTACTCAGTAGATCCCGTTTGAGGGTTCAAGGCAAGGCAAAGAGATATTCCTGTTGATGAAGAGAATTCGGGCCAAGGGTAATATTTCTTAATTATGCCTTGAATTTTCCCCTAGTATGATTAGGAAACTCATTGTCCTAATAGATTTGGGAAAGTAAAATATAATGTTCTTGTAGGATTGGAAGAACCTTTCTTTTATTAAGGTTTGGACTATTTGAGGTCTCTATTTAGGGGTTGTAGTTGGGGATTAATTAGCGTTGTATACTTCTTCTCTTTCATAGTGGAAAACTCTTTGCTTCTGTTTGGAGGATTAGGCTTAGTCGAACTTCGTTAAATTCTTGTGTTATTTTTCTTCTCTAGTAGCTTTATGTGTGATTGTCTGCTAGTTAATCCACGGTCTTCCCGCAGCAGAAATGCTAGTCAGAAAGACACCAAATCCAATTGTCGGTACCATCAATTATGTGACCCCTACTGAAGAAGTTATGCCACATTACATCAGATAGTTTCATATAGATGGACCTAATCATGCAAAATCAGAAAGGGCTAGATGTCTAAAGGTTAAGAGTGTTGCCCCCCCTATATAGGGGACAACTTGTTCATTTCTTTTCCCTTTAGCCAATAAGTATGAAATTACCAGAAAAATGAATTTGGTGATATATTCTCTGAAGGAGGGAAGTTACTTTCAAATGAAGGAATGAATCCAATTGGGATCAAGTTCCAAAAGGTTCATCCTACAATAAATTAATAAATTTGAAGTTAAAGCATAGATAAAAGGCATAATACATTCACAGACACTCAAACTTCACCTCAATTGACAAGTAAGCACTCCCACTTTAAGTAGGCACATCTAGACACCTCAACTCATATCCAGTGTGCCAGTTGAACACTCCAACTTACAAAATTATCATCAAACACATCTGTAATATTTATGTGTCATGTCAAGTTTGAGTGTCCACGAGACACAATGGAGTAGAGTCGGAGTACTTTGTTGTTAGTTGAGACCAAGTTGAGGTGTCTACATGTGCACTCTTAACTTATTTGTCAGGTTAGGCTAAGTTTGAGTATGTTTATGTATTCTGCATGTATAGAAAGCCTACAGAATTCTAGAAATAAGTTCTACAGAAACTATATTTTCTATCATTTATGCCCCTGCTGAACACATATTCTTCGATGCACCGTAAAGTTTGTGAATAGGGCAAAAACACTTCTAGGGTATGTGGATAACAAGGATCCAATCTTAATGTAATTTGGACTAATCATGGACGGCAAAGTTAGCCTGACAATTGGGATTGATATCATTTTTCTTTCTTCGATGCCAAAAGTTTGTTGAAATAGTCCTAATTAATTTAGCTCACTAACAACACTAACAACAAAATAATTGCTTATAACTCGACAAAGCGAACAGGAAGAGAGCAAGGCCCAAGAGACCACTTGAAAGGAAACGCCACATGTGAAAAGCTTGTTGATGCTCATGCACAACCCTATTTGGCACCAGCGGCTATTTTTAAAACTCGAACCACGCACACAAACACACTACTTAATTTGAAAATAAAAGCCCCAAAAGATCATCAATGAATCTAACCCCCAAAACTGCTTCAGATTCAGATCATTCCAAGCAATAACAATTGTATATCAACATCAATATAAGATTAATTTTCCCCTTACACACGATGAGAACTAGATATTCTTAGTTAGATAGAAAGCTTACCAAAACCATGGCTAGCATTATAGGCATTGAAACCAATTGTGCATGTTGTATCTTTGTGTCGAAATAGCTCCTTGCTATCTTCTGTTCCTCTAGTTCAGAAAGTTCCTCCTTGTATAAAATTGCATAGATAGTGAAGTTCAACAACAGTACTCAGATACACAACTTAATTTTTAAGCCAAAGAGAGGAATTTAATAACATGAGAAGCGTAAAAATCTTTACATGTGTATTAAAAATCCTTAAGATGCGGAAAACGTGTTACTACAAGTAGAATAATTGGTTGCCAGCAATAATTTATGTTTGAATAATTAATATGCAACCATGACACAAGTCTAGGCAATCTTTAAAACAAACTAGTAAACCATCACATTAGTATATTAATTGACGTTGATAAGAAGATGAAAAAGATGATATATACTACCTTTTTTGGGTTACCCACGGCCGGAATATTTGGTTGGCATAACTCTTCCTAGTACTCAAACTTTGAGAAACTAACTTGTATTGTTGAAGAGCTATTTGCAGTGGATTAGACTGATTCCTGCTGATAGTTGTTAACACTAAGTCCTGGTAGAAGAACTCTTCCTCATGTGGGATGGTCAGAGTCCTGGTGCTCTTTAAAGTGTTCTTGTATTTCTCCCCAAGATACTTGACTTTTTTTTGCAAATGAAGTGGTGTGGCTGATTTGTGACCAAGAAAATGTTTAATGGACTCATAAAGTTGAACATAATCTAACCTAATTTTCCCTTTTTCAGTTTTCAACTTTATGAGTCCCTTTAGGATTGTGATTTCATACTCTTTGGTCCAGGCAACAACTTTTTCCGAAATAGCTCTGTTTTTCTTAATCATTTTTTTGTTAATAGATGAACCAACCGCAGGCTGACTCGATAAAGGAGTGTTGGGTTTCAACCCAACCCACGATGCAATAATACGAGGAGATGAGTCCAAGTAGACTCCGTAAATATCAAATGTGGAATAAGAAAGGGGAAAGAATTAATATGAATATTTGATATTACCAGCAAACAAACTCGCCAACAAAGGGCAGTAGGCAAACTATGAACATATGCAGTAACGACACAGAGAGGGAGGTATGAATTAATTAATTAACAACTAAAATGGAACCCAACAGAGCAATATTAATATACAAGTTTAAAATAGGAATCGCTTGCATCAGATGAAGCGAGAATCATTATTTTCAACAGAAAGATAATGCATTTAGACTAATGATATGTAGGTGTATTCAAACTAAAGACAATTCATAGAGCTAATTTGATCATTTTTAAGAAAGAAACTTATCTGTAAATATGAAAAGAAATCATTCATAATAAGTAGATAAATCCAAGAATGACCAAAATGAAATCAACCAACAATAAACTACAATGTGATAATCATGCTAGAGGATGGTTAAGAGCTTCACAGCAAAATGACTACTAAGACAATTTCAATATTTTGGAAGGCAATAAGGCCAACTAAGCATCACAGCAAACTCACTCAGTCTTGTCTAATCAGTAATCACAATCATAATGACATTTAACTAGACAACTCAAGTTATAAATATGGGGACCTGAACACTAAACAAACCAACGATCCTTGTAACTAAACAAATCAATTGAAAATTTAGAAAAGGTATGATAATTAAGAAGGGAATAGAAGTACCCCCTAGACACCGAAATCCCAAAGACACACCTTAACTAAACTAAACTAAGGTCTTACTACCCCGAACCCATTTTTTTTTAATTTTGTGCACCTTTTTGGTTTAGGTAGCATCCAAATATCTCCCACACGCCTCAATTGTGTGGAGTCACGGAGTGTGCCACGTAAGACAAACGGTGTACAAAATTACAACAAAAATAAGTTCAGGGGTAATAGGACCTTAGTTTAGTTAAGGTGTGTCTTTGGGATTTCGGTCATAGTCTAGGGGTACTTGTGCCTTATCCCAATTAAGAACAAACAGAACTATAGCCTAAGAATCATTAAACTAACAAATTCACATGTACACCAAGCAAGGAGAGGTATACATCAGTTTAGACTCAAAAACCAACTAACCAAACAGTCCTATACTAATTTACAGCAACAGGATATAAAGTACTAAAGGCAGAGCAATCAGATTGGAAACAAAATGCTTACGGAACTTCGGCTAAATATGCCTTATTTGGAACCGAACATGTGAGACAGTAAAGGAACTCAACAAGACTAAACTTGTAGGCTATTCAGTAGCCAAAATAGGATTAAATCTAGACAGAGAAAACAATATGAACTTGAATATAATTTGAGGAACACACAAATTAATCACGTAAACTCATTCAAGACACAACAGTGATAATCAAATAGAATGACCATTTCGACATGGAGATACCTCATACATATAACTAGAATAGATTAATATCCAAAAAATAGAAATTGATAATCAGATAAAGATAAGGACCTCTTGTAGCGCAGCAAATCTGGGACGGACGAGAAGAGCAATACTTCCACCGCGATTCCGAGCTTAACTTCGCCGGAAACGAAAACAATACGAACAATGATTTAAATTTGAAATTCAGGGATTCGGAGAGCTTTTGATTTCTCAAGAGAAAATCACTTTTTTTGTATCTTTTCAATGGTCAAAAATTCCTCCCCTTAACAGTGAAATCGAGACTAGGGTCGAAATGAGGGGAAACGGGTGAGAATTGAATGGAATTTGAAATTCAAACTTCCTTTTGGATAAAGCTCCAACTGATCTGAAAGGAGAACGTTGATTTGGAGATGGAAGGACGGGAGATGGCAACACCTGGAGCCTTCGAGAATGTTCTGAAACGGTCTTGTACGATTTGCGTACGGAGAGTTTCGGTGTGGGTTCACTGTACTGGAATGGAAAGGAGAGCAGGTGTTGGGTTCGTTTTTTTTTTTTTTTCACTTGGCGTTCTATATCTACATTAAATTCGATTAAATTTAAATTTGTATCAAAAAGATTGAAAATAAAGCGCTTTTTAAAAAAGACAACTTTTTACTTAAAGAAGACACGAATTCAAGAACTCTTGGGCTGGGTTCGTTTTGATTGTACGCATATGTATGCTGTGTATGTATCGGTGGGTTAAGTAGGGCTGGGTCGGTTGTATTTTGTGAGAAGTGGGTCTCTGGGCTGTTGCTCTAATGTCGAGCTGGACATGGGCTGAAAAAGAGTTGAGTCAAAATGGCTAGAATTGAATTTAGGACTTGGCCGAATAACTTTCACTTATAGCTGTTTTGAGTTAACAATTTAATCAAATTGAATTTAATTATTGAATTCACCTAAAACTTAAATAAGACGAATTAATATAGTTAACTAACAACCTTCTTAAACTTAACGAAATAAAATAATTAACTTGATTATATACTAATTAACTCAAAATATAATTATTGACTAACTAACATAATAAACAAAATATTTAATTAAAAACAATTTTTTTAAACAATTTTCGAATATTTATAAAAGGTAATAAATACATACATAATTATATAAAAATTATTTAAAAATTATAAAATAAAAAAGGCAAAATTACTTTTAAAATATTTTAAATTTCATAAAACTAATTATTTTAAACTGTTTAAAATTAAAGAAGCTCGATGATCAATTCATATTGTGGGGGGCCAAAATTGGGCGACACCCTCCCCCCCACCCCACCCCCACCCACACCCACACACACACACAAAATTTATTTTGAGTTGAATTAAATTACCCCTTAAAAGTTAATGTGACAAAATTTGTATCAACAACTTTCTATAAGCGCGTGAAGGAGAAAAAAAACACAAAAAAAACTAATTTAGTGCCCGTTTGGATGGGCTTTTACATTAGTCAAACTGACTTTTAAGTCGGTTTTTGATTTATTAGAGTGCTTGACAATTATCAAAAGGGCTACTTAAAAGTCAAAAGTGACTTATTTTAAGCCAAAAGTTAAAAAAAGGGTGAGGACTACTTTTTTTTGAGTAATTTCCATAGATAGTCACTCATGTTTGGGAAATTACCTAGTAATATCACTTATGTTTGTTTTAGGACTACAATATCATCCAACTTTACATATTTTCCTCAAAATATACTTGACACAAAAAAAACATCATCTCTCTCCTAATGGGATGCCATGTCACATTATTCCTTTTTTATTATTAATAATTTTTTAAATTTTATTTAGACAACCCATAAATTATACCCAGTAAAAAAAAATTACATAGCGCCAAAATTGTGAACCCTAGTTCTGGGGGATTCAGAGGCAAATCCAATTTTAAAAAAAATATATTGCTAAAATTATCTGGATTAAGATAATTAATTATTTTTGTATTAACCTAATTGAGACTTTATAAGTATCCGGCTATAAATGCTACGTGTATAAAAACAAACTACCTAATACAAATTATATATATTTTATTTTTGTCTTCACCTATAAGGAAATTCTTTTTCTAATATCTGTTACAATTATCCATGTTTACATCCAGATCAGATTAATTAAAATATACTTTATGCCACAAAAACATAAAACACACATAGACACACTTTATTCTCAATCACATATCCGAATCATAATTTTATTTTATTTTTCAAAATATTAAACTTAAAAATTTAATAATTTATATATATTTAATGAATTTTAATTATAAAATTGAAATTTGAATCAAAATTATTAAGTTTGATCGAATTCGTAATCAAAGTCTTAGCTCTGTCCATGCTCCCACATAGAGCTACAATGATTTTCTCCTCTCTATAAAACTTTTCCTTTTAATTTTCAATGATATATATATATATATATGTATATATATATATATTTATTTATTTATTTTCTCTTTTAATTTTGGTAAAGAAATTTAAATCTCAAAAGTCAGATGAATTATTTTTTAACTGAAGTTTTTATATATGTCTACTGAAAATTCTAAATTATTAATTCACGACACTAATAGACAGTTATTCATATTTGGATTTGCCTCCGAATCCCCCAGAACTAGGGTAGAAAATTTTGGCGCTATGTAATTTTTTTTTACTTAGTATCATATATGGGTTGTCTAAATAAATTTTAAAAAATTATTAATAATAAAAAAAGAATAATGTGACATGGCATCCCATTAGGAGAGATGATGTTTTTTTTGTGTCAAGTATATTTTGAAGAAAATATGTAAAGTTGGGTGATATTGTAGTCCTAAAACAAACATAAGTGATATTACTAGGTAATTTCCTAAACGTGGGTGACTATCTAAGGAAATTACTCCTTTTTTTTTTAACTTAAAAGTCATTTTATGTTGACCAAGTATATTACCATTTGCCCTTAGTTCTTTTATACAATTCCCAAATTGTCCATATTGAATTAACCCTAACATCTCTTTCCCCAATTTTCTTTTTCACGTAGTGCAGCTGCTGAGCGTGAAACCTTCTTCCTTTTCTCCCGATTTGAAGGGTGAAGATCTAAAGCTTGAAGTGAGTTATCTTTTGATTAGCTTTTTTCCTTTTCTCTCGATTGATAGCAATAATATCAGATGTAGGAAAAACGAAATCAACATGAAACTTTAAGTTTTTTCTTGATTACCTCTTGATTTTTGTTTTTTTTTATTATGTATTTTTTTGTGTCTTCTATAGCTGATTTCGTTTTGTGTATTTTCTGTTTTGTGTTTTTTTTTTTTGGATTATGTATATATAATTTGATTGTGTGTAGTATATATTTGTCATCTATATAAAATTATGGAAGTAATTATTTTCAATTTTGTTTTAATTTTTTTAAGTATAAAAATCTTAAATTAATTAACTTTTTATCATGTTAACAATTTTAAGGGTATTTCAGACATTTTGATAAAAAAAAAGTGTTTACCAGCACTTATTTGCCAAACACATCAATAGCTTCTTCTTTTTTTTAACTGCAACACTTTTATTCAAACACAAAACAACTTATTTTAAAAACAAGTTTCAGCACTTTAAAAAGTTTTTTTAAAAAAAAAAATTAAAAGCCCCAAAAGGCATTAATAAATAAACAGGGAATAATACAAAAGTTGTAGGCCCAAAAGTGACCTCTCTTACCAAACAAAAGCAGATGAAAAATTTAGTAATTAAAAAATTAAGACCAACACAAAAAGGGGAAAGTAGCCGCCCTTCTCTCTATTCCTTGCTATCACCACTGTTAGCCGAACTTGGAGGGATCAACGAACGTTCATTGATGAAAGGTCAAGGACCTGAGAACATCGAGCTTGGATAAATTACATCCAAGATGCTCCAATCTGTCACAAGCGCCATGTAATCTTGTCCGATGAAGACTTATTTGAAGGCGAGCCCTATATTCTCAACCTTATTGCGACGATTCAGAATAATTCATGTTTTTTTTGAGATTGTATTGTAGATTCCGCACTTAGTTGAAGAGTTCTTACTCTTTCTCTTGATGTTATTAGTTGTTGTATTTCTATGTCTTGCTACCTCACTGATCTCATGTTTCTAAATCGTTACCATTTGACAGATTGAGCTCGCAAGGAGCTAATACCACTGTCTAAATGGCTCCGATTTAGATCCATGGTCATCGGTTGAGGTAAATCTTGTTTCTTCTTCTTGAACATCACGTTTTTAGTATTGATGTAACCTGGGCATCTTATACTGTAAATGAGGGATTCTGGCATTTGGTAACTCTTAAGTTTGGAACTCTATTTGCATCTAGTTCGAGGAGTGCCTTGCCTTCCCTGGGTACTTCCATATATGTGTTAAAAGCTTTAAAACCTGTACCTGCAAATGAAAAAATAAAATTAGCAAAGTAGTCCGCAACTTTGTTTCTTTCTCTGAGCACATGAGACACCTCCACTCCTCCTGCCTTCCTCAGCCATTGTATTTTCTTAATCATCAATCTAACGTTCCATGGAGTTTCCCAATTGCCACCCAATATTTGAGACACCAGTAATGAGTCAGTCTCCAATATAACATGTAATAAATTGTTGGACACACAAAATTGTAATCCTCTTTTTAAAGCAATGACCTCTGTTTCCAGACTTGTCTTGACACCCAACTCCTGTGTAGCTGCATATATGAAGTTTCCTTCCCAATTTCTGATGCAGAAATCCCCAGAACTAGGTCCTGGATTACTTTTAGATGCACCATCTGAATTACATTTGTACACCCCTATACCAGGAGGGACCCAATAAATCACCCTAGTCGATATAACAGGTTTGTAATTCTCAAAGAAATGCACCATCATAGCCCACTCTTTAGGTATGTTGTGTAACCAAGGATATCTAACCACAACCAGACTGTGGATATTTCTATTAATTTCTGCCAACATACTATACCTAGACATTTTACCATCATGTTTCACAATATTTCTTCCTTTCCAAATTTCCCATAGGATAAAACCAGGGATGGCCTCAATTTAGCACTACATTCTGCATTCCACCATTTAAAAATGGTGTCCTTCAATTGTAGAAAAGGCCCCTCAACTCCAGCAGCTCTTCCAACCATGTTCCACGGAAACTGAGATTTATGACAAGCAATAAAAAGATGTTCCCAGGTTTCATTAATGTTCAGGTCACAGCAACAACAATACACCACCTCTTCTAGCCTCATTCTGACCAAAAGTTCTCCAATAGGAATTCTTTGTTTGATCAATCTCCAGAAGAAGAAAGAGATTTTAAAAGGGACCCCTTTCTCCCATACTTGTCTAAATTCTTCCTGATATACCCCCGGAGTTCTCAAACTCTCCCAAGCTGACCTGATAGAGAACTTACTTGAGTGATTGAGCATCCAGTAAGGTTTATCCATCTCCTCACACTCTTGAACAATATCAATGTTTTTAATAATGTGTTCTGTAACTCTTTCAGGGAAGATATGTCGTAGCAAATCCAAACGGGCTAAACAATACACGTGTTGTCTTTTTATAGATGACATACTTAATTACTTATTTTATTAATTTTTAAATATATTTTTTTCAATTTACTTTTCTCGTTCTCTTTCTTTTTCACCTTATTCTTCCTTTCTTTTTCGTTCTTACTTTCTCATTGAGTTCTACGTGAACTGCTCCTAAATGTGACTTTTTCCACATTTTTTTCTTCTTTTGTTTTTTGGTTTTAGTCTTTTCTTGTTTATATGTTTTTCTTTGACAAAAAGATGGGTGTTTAATTCACCCACATCATTTTCGTTATCAAAGAAGATTATCAGTTCAAAAAACTATAAGAGAAGAAGTTGAATTCCACTAAAAGATTGACGAGAGGGAGTTGTTCGGATGGTAAGCATTCCTCACTTTCAACTCAAAGATTGTGAGTGGTGTTTAACTTTTGGTTAAGTTTTCGAAAATTATTATGGGTGTAGGAGTTGTTGGTTCAGTGTGAAAAATTGAGGTTTGTAAATAGAGTATTGGAACCTATTTTCATTAAAAAAAAAAAAAGAATAAGAAAACGGGAGATGATTTTTTTCTTCTTTATACATAAAAAGACAAAGGAATTAGTCAGTGTTTTCAAAAATATTTTTAGGGCGAGTTCCTAGCGAGTCTCAGGGTAGGGTATAGCAAAAATGCTCCGGTGTGCAAATTGAAGACGTATATTCATACGGTGTAAGTCTTAGAATTGGGGCATAAGCTCCAAGCATAAAAACGTAAGCGCTGGACGGTTTTTTTAAAAAACTTTTTTGAACTTTTTTGCTTTAAATCACATTTTTTATTATTGGTGTAATGATATTTCTCAAATAGCATTGTAATACTTTTCTTCATTATTGTTCATGAATACCTTTCTCAAATAAAAATCATAATATAATTTTTTCCATATATTATAGGTTATTTATTAAAATTTATTTGTAAAATAGTTGAAAGTTTTACTTTTTCTTATTTTCTTAGTAATAAATTATAAAATTGAATATACATGTGACTACGCCCCGTGTCTCAGGGCTTACGTCTCATTCCGTACTACATAAAATATCTCGATTTACGCCCCCACCTTTTAAACATTGAAATTAGTTAAAGGTTGTGTGAACGAATGAAAACGTGCATGCTTAACAACACCTAGCCTTCAACTAAGCTGGTGATTGGAGGGTTGGAAAAAATCACTTGAAAAATATTAAGGGGATATTTAAATGGTTGTGTAGTTAAGTGTTAAAGTAAGTTGTACTACCAAGCTCATGGTTTTTATTATTTTTTTCTCAAATAATTAAGGTTGTCAAATCTGGCCATGAAGGAGAATGCTATTGTAGATACGATACATTGAGTGAACAACATTCAAAATCTTTGACAAAGTTTAAAATTATACATCCATACACCATGTCAGAAACTCTAAATTAAAACGGTATAGCTGAGAGAGTAAATCAAACTCTTAAGGATATGGTAAGAAGTATGATTAAACATCCTTCTTTGCGTGAATCGCTTTGGCGCAAAGCGTTACAAATTGTAATGTACATATTAAAATAGAGTTCCAAGCAAAGAAATAGCTAAGACCCGTATAAATTTCAAATTGGTAAAAAACCTATTATTAGACACTTATATGTCTAAGAATGTCCAGCCAAGAGGAGGCCTTATAAAACCTAATAAAAAGAAGAGCAACTTACAAAAATGACTATATTTATAGGGTTATTGAAGTTCAATAGCTATAAGTATGTTATTTACAATAAATGACTACATTTTATATCTTTTTTGCTGTATTTTTGTATACATTTTTTATTTTTCTATTTATACACTAATACATCTTTAACTACAATAAACTAAATAAGGAATTGACTCTAAATATAACCCACTATCCTTATTTACGTCCATACAATGAGCAACTTTCCATTATTAACATTAGAACTAATAATTACTTATTTAAAGACATACCCGATCATATTCTTATCAGTTTAAATACTCCATTCTCTTGTTGTCTCAAAAGATGTGGTATTGATATGTTATAATAATGATTGAATAAAACTTAGAAAAAATGTTAATTAAAAAATCAATGAAGGTAAAAACAAAAATAAATTTAACTAAAAATACACAGGAATACATACCCATATATTTAGGATATGCCTTTTGAGTAAATATACAATTATTGAATAAAAGTGATTTTATTTGCATACAACTATTTTTTATTGGATTTAACTTTAAACATGAACATGTTATAACCAATGTGTGTATTTTAGGAGCCACAATAAATCCTATTATAAATTCATCCCGAACAAAGTTATGCTACTGATATTCCTTGATAAAAATGGCTAAAGAAGACGAAACCGTGTGAGCAATTACTATTTAGCAATACTAATATACATAAATATAGTTAAATAAGATACAACGAATATGCATACAAAAATATAGTTAAATATTAATATACATAAATATAGTTAAATAAGATACAACGAATATTCATACAAAAATATAGTTAAATACTAATATACATAAATACAGTTAAATAACATACCACAAATATGCATACAAAAATATAGTTAAATACTAATATACATAAATATAGTTAAATAAAATACAAAGAATATGCATACAAAAATGAAGCCTATCAACGATTCTTAATTGCCCAGAAATAAATTCAATTATTCATTAATTAAAATACTTTATGCCAAATTAATTAGGCATGAAAGAGAAAAAGTTGATGATGGTAAATATTGGGAAAAGATCAGTAAAACGTGCCTGCAATAATTAATTAGGCATTCAATAATAACTTTTCTATTTTGTATTTATTTATATTAATGTATATTAAAACTTATTTATTTGTATATAATTAACTTTGCTATTTATTGTATAGTTATATCCATATATTATGAAAAAAAAATGTAGCTATTTTTCTTGAATATATAGGTATGTTTGTCATATTCTGTAGTTTTTCCTAAAAAGGAAATCAAATTAAATGCTACTTTGTAAGTTACTCAAAAATATTGAGGGATTTTAAATTTTACGTCCCCTCAATCACATTTTTTTTTAAACAGAACATGTCTAATTAATTGAGGATGTTGGTTTTGATAGAAGCAATGAAAGCAAACAAATTTGTGTTTGAAGAGAAATTTAATAATATTTCTTCTACTAGTGAAAATAATTAGGTGACTTTATCAAATGCTTTTTAAATTGACATTTTCCAATAATCTCAAGTTGAAGTACATAAAAGAAGATCTTGCTTAAAAAAGAGAAATGCAAATTTGGATGACCATTTTATTTATCTCCAAGAACATGATTTTGACATGGGATTAGAAGGTTATCCTATAACTATTAGTCGAGATATAAAGCAAGCCTAGTTGTCAATGGATTCACTCAAAAGGAAAAGGAAGCATAGATTTTGAAGATAATTTTTTTGTCAGTTCCATCGAAAGATTCTTTTAGAATCATTACGGCACTTGTTGCTTATTACTCCCTCTGTCCCTAATTACTTGTTCACTTTTGAATTGACACACATATTAAGAAAACAATGATTGACATAGTGAGTTTACCATTTTACCCCTATTAATTATGAAGTGGTTGAATTAAAAATTTGAGATTTTCAAAAAGTTTTACCGTTTTCATAGTAATTAATTGATGATATAATAGATAAAAAAATTGTTCTTTCTTGATTTGTCAAAATAGACAAGTAATTAGGGACAACTATAAAAAAAAAAGTGGACAAGTAATTGAGACATAGGAGTATGACTTAAAGCTACAATAAATGAGCATAAAATATGGAGACACTGAAGAAACGGTATCCATGGTGCAATCGAAAATTTTTGAGTCTCAAAATTTAAAGCACATTGTAGGTAAACTTAAAAGATCAATATATGATTTAAAATAGGCATTATGTCAATGATATCAAAAATTTGATCAGGTGATAATCGTTTTCGTTTTTAAGATCAATGCATATATCAAGTTCAATAAATATAATTTTATTATTATTGTGTTGTATGTAGATGACATTCTATTGAAAAGCAGTGATGTAAGTTTATCGCATGAAATCAAGAAGCTATCCAAAAAAATTGAAATGAAATATCTTGATGACACGTCCTTTGTGCAAGAATCATTTTCGAAAATGACAAAAAAAACTATAAATCATAACAAATTAACAATTTAAAATATTTTTGAAAAACATACAAAAAATTAATTGGCTCTCCAAATTTAATATATATCACATAAATTGAGACATAAAACAACTTTCACATGTAACAAACATAAAAATTATATTTGTATGTTATAGCTATAATTTGCATAATTGCGTTCCATATCAAATTTTATGTTTGCTATGGAGCTTTTGATTTGTATAATTCGCTACAAACATCCAATTTTATACAAATTGTTCGGTTTTGTATAAATTCATTTATACATTGTAATTTGTATAATAAGATCTGTATTTGTATAAATATAAGTGTATATGACGAAAATATATGTATTTGTATATACACTTTTCTCTCGCTTTATACAAACAAAAACGCATTTTATACATTTTATACTGAAATGTATAAAATGACTAATTGTATACCAAAAATGGCTAATTGTATATCGAATCAGATGACAAAAAAATTGGATGTTTGCTGCGTATTACAATTAAAATAAACCATGGCTATAGCATATAATTTGAATTAATAGTTTGTTATTTCATACAATTTTTCCCAAAAATAACATATATTGGGCCCGTACTGGCATGTGCACCTAATATATATATATATATATATATATACACGATTGATTTGGATGAATTAATGGTCAAAATCAAAACCAAACCAACATAATTGGTGTTTAAATTCTCAAAACCACACCAAATCAAATCAAATATAATATACATTTATCGATTTGATTGTTATCAGACCCTGTTCAATTAGGTTTGGTTATTCAATTATTAACCATTTACAAAAATAAAAGAAACGATCCGTTCACAAAGGGGAAAAGTGACAACAATGCACTCAAAACAAAAAAACAGTTAGAATGACTAACATTATAAAACTTTCGACCACTAAATTTACTATGACTAAAGCTACAAAATTCACGACTTTGGACTAGAAGGAAGAGACAATGACATTTCTAGTCCCACAAATAATTGTCACACACTTGTATATATGAAACCAATAAGACAAATGTTCTCGTCTTGGATATATTTGCTTTCATAAATCGATTAAAAATAAATTTGATGAAAACATATATAAGATCTTTAACATTGTTTATAAAAATAATATATCATGTATGTATAATTTTAAAATATATATAAATAATTTATCAGTTCGATTCGATTTTGTTATTCCATTGGTTTTTTTCGAACAAAACAAAAATCAAAGGACATACTATCAATTTTTAAAAATCTAAAACCAAACTCAAATAAAATTGATTTATTTAATCGATTTAGTTTGAATTTGCCTAATTATAGGAAAGAATAAACATGAATAGAAAGAGTAGTAGTATATACTCCCTTTGTCCTTAATTACTTGTCTACTTTTCCTTTTCTAGTTGTCCTAATTACTTGTTCAAGGAAAGGACACATTTTTTTTCTTCCTATTATACCCTCAATTAATTACTTTGAAAAAGATATAACTTTTTGAAAATCTTAGGTTTTTAATTCATCACTTCATAATTAATAGAGGGTAAAATGATAAACTCGTTGTGTCAATTATTGTTTTCTTAATTAATGTGTCAATTTAAAAGCACACAAGTAATTATTATTTTCTTAATTAATGTGTCAATTTAAAAGTGCACAAATAATAATTATTTTTTAAATTAATATGTCAATTTAAAAGTGTACAAGTAAGTAATTAGGAAGAGAGGAAAGCATAAAGTAGAATCAAGCAAAAGATTTAGACAATTAATTAGTTGGCATAGAGAAGAGGAAGTAGGATATGAAAAGAAAAGCGAATTAGCTCTACTTTGTATGAGAGAATAGTTTTTGTGGGATTAATTGCGACTTCACTGACTGACTCTATCATTTCATTTGTAAAAGCAAAAAAAAGGGTGAAGAAGAAGAAAGATGAGAAAACGCCGGCAAACAGTTGAGATGCCTCCTCAGTTCTTCAAGATTATCTTATCTCCTCATGCCTCTAAATTAGTAAGTTCATCCATGCAATTCAATTTTCTACTTTTTTTGGTGAAGGACTGTACAATCTGTAGAGGTTATCTAATTTATAAACCCCCAAATTAGGAATTATCAATTTCGCTGTATTCCATACCATTTTCTAACTTGTTATCTTCGTATGCCATTGCAATTTATTTTTGGTAATATCCTACAGCATATCCCTGATGAATTTGTAATAAAGTATGGAGCCGATCTGCGTGATGTTGTGTTCCTTGAGGTCCCCACCGGAGCAATCTGGCAAGTTAAATTATTGCAAAATTCAAATGGCACCAAATGGCTCAACCACGGATGGAACCAATTTAAGGAATACTATTCAATTGCTATCGGTTACTTTTTACTCTTTCAATATAATGGAAACTCTCATTTCTCTGTTTTCATATTTGATTTAAGTGCTTCTGAGATTGAATATCTTTCTGGACCAAATGAAGATGATAATAATAATAATAATAATAATAATAATAATGCAAAAGTAGCACATCCAGTATCCCGCCCTAATTGTCTAGCAGAAAGGCAGGAGGTGAAGCTTGAGAAACCAGATGTGGAGGAGGATTTGACCTATGCAACACAAAAACATAAAAAGAAGGAGAAGAATTTGTACAATGGTATGAGTACTGTTTAAAATATCTTGTGGTATAAATTATATTGATGCCAATAACTTTCTGCTTACTTTCCTGTCTTTCCCAGAGCACTGCAATGAAGTACTACATCCTAACACTACCAAATACAATAAAAGGAAATATTCTCTCAATTTGGAGGCATCACATCGTAGGTATCCTCTACGAAGTAAACAGGTCAAACTTGAACAATCTAAAGCAAATGGGAGTCCTTCATATTCTGGAAAACAAAGACCTGCCACTTCACTATCCTTTCCAGGTATTCAGTCAGAAAGAAAAGAGTCTACCAGGGTGAAGCTTGAGAAAGAAAACTCGGAAGAGGATTTCTGTTGTGCTCTGCCAAAAGCAAAAAGGGGGGAGGGTAACATGGAGAAACTTGTAAAACAAGATAGGCAACATAATATGTTTGATGAAGCACATAAATTTAAAGGTATTTGGTTTTAATATTTGTGCCACTCTCCTTGATGTTGTCAGTTCAGTAACAAAACAACATTCCTTTGTTAGACTAATTACGTTAAATTATGTGACGATGGATGCCATTCTTTTATGCTCCTCCCACGTCATCCTTTTGGCAGGGCACTGCAATGAAGCACCAGTAGTGGATCCCTCAACATCGAAGATGACAACCACTAATCAGCATAGTAAAAAGAGAACTGCTACCAGTTTAGATGCATCAAATTGTCGATATCCACTACGAAGTAAGCAACTGAAAGATGTAAAGATTGAAAAAGGAGATGTGGAAGGTATTTGGTTCAGTAACATGTTCTTTGTGAGTTTCATCATGTTGAATTATGTTATGACGGATGCTATTCCTCTTTTATTCTCCTCCCACATCATCCTTTTGGCAGGGCGCTGCAATGAAGCACCGGTAGTGGATCCGTCAACATCTAAGGTTACAACCACTAATCAGCATAGTAAAAAGAGAACTGCTGCCAGTTTGGATGCATCAAATTGTCGGTATCCACTACGAAGTAAGCAACTGAAAGAGGTGAAGATTGAAAAAGGAGACGTGAAAGGTATTTGGTTCAGTAACTTGTTCTTTGTGTTGAATTATGTTATGATGGATGACATTTTTCTTTTTCCTCCCATTCCCGCTTCATCTTTTTTGCAGAGCACTGCAACAAAATACCAGTGGTGGATCCCTCAGCAACTAAGATGACAACCACTCCCCGACATCATGAAAAGAAAACTAGTGCCAGTTTGGATACGTCACATTGTAAGTATCCACTGCGAAACAAGCAACTGAAAGAGGTGAAGCTTGAAAAAACAAACGCAGAAGAGGATTTGCTTTATGTAGCACAAAAAGCAATGAGGAAGAAGGCTAATAATGCGAAGCTTGAGAAAGGAGATGTGGAAGGTAACTTGTTTAGTTAACTTGTTCTTTGTTAGACTCATCACGTTCAACTATGTTATGATGGATGACAGTTCTTATTCCTTTATTTTCCCGGACCCCTCCCGTGTCATTTTTTGGCAGAGCGCAGCAAAGCAGGGGATCCCTCAGCATCTACTACCACTAATCAACATAATGAAAAGAAAACCACTACCCCTTTGGATGCATCACATTGCAGGTATCCACTACGAAGTAAGCAACACATAGAGGTGAAGCTTGAACAATGGGAAACAGGAGGGAATATGCATAACAAAACACCGAAAAATAAAGTAGTAGCAGATTCTCCATATTGTATTAGACAAAACCTTTGCCTTCCAGCATCCTCTCCAAGTTATCAGCCAGTCAGGGTGAAGCTTGGAAAACCAGACAATTTGTTTTGTGCAGCAGAAAAAGTAAAAGGGAGGGAGACCAACAATGTGAAGCTTGACACAGGAGACTTGGAAGGGAATTTGATTGCTGCATCTTATAAAGGAAAAGGTATGACATTCCATTTTTTACGGTTATCTCTCATGGATAATACTTGTTTAGTAACAAGAGAATCTTACGCCATTGAATTATAAGAGATTCTTTGGTCTTGTCTTTCTCTCAGATTCCACAGCCTCTGAGATGACAGTACTTGGCAAGAAGAAGATGTTACCCTTGGAGAAGCACAATCGGGATATGTACTTCAATCCACACTTCACTGTTTCTATGCAGCCTACTTGTGTCTCTAGAAACTTCCAATTGGTAAGTTGTCAAGTCAAGAGATGTTGCATTCACTGTCTTTTGGTAGATGTCGAGTCCTACTGTCCTGAGGGGTCAAGTGCCCCTTTTCTTTTCTTTCTGTTAAAGGATGAAATTCAATAAAAGAGTAACAATTTGCAGGATATACCTGTTGAATTTTTCAAGAAATGTCTCAATGAAGAGGAAACCATTGTAAATCTACGAGTTTCTAATGGGAGAAGTTGGCGTGCAAAGTTGTTAGACATTCAATCAAATTGTCCAAAGATGGAATCATCAGGTTGGAGGGACTTTGTGCTCGACAACAATTTAAAAGAGCATGATACTTGTGTCTTTGAGCTGATTGACGGCATTGAGCCAATGCTAGATGTGACAATTTTCCGAGCCACAACTCCCGTTTCCTGAAAGATAGTCAAGTAACCCATTTTGCAAGCACTTAAGCTTTATATCCATGTTGAAGGTGTTGAGGATGTTATAATATTGTGTATTTTGGTGCCCTCTCCTTTTATTTGATACTATTTCCTAAACGTCACTGTTAAAAACTTTTCTTTTCACCTGAAGCATGTTTACTTGTTATTTTTTGGTTCATGCTGCTTTAATTTCCATTGACTGCTGAAAGATTTCAGAATGTATAATTTAGAGAGCAAGTTTCAAATTTTAGTAGAAATTAGGTTGTCCAAACATTGATACATATTGAACTTGTGTGGATGTTTAGCTGGATAGTTTGTTGGAAATCAACATAAGGGATATTCAAGGTGACTTAGAATATTTGTGTCTTTGTTAACCAATATAAAAACATACATGATTTCATTAATATTTGGACCATTAGGTCACATCTGTTTGCACTTAATGAAGGTCTAAATCATTTAGACGGTATCCCATTAAAGTGCATTTGTTTTTTTTTTAACTCCACCACTTAATAGATCTTAAGAGGTTTGATTCGCTCAGACCTATAGGCTATAATCAAGTTTGAACATCATTTAAAGTGTTTTGGTTATTGAATCTGTAGTATTTAATAATAACTAGTGAACTTGATTGCGTTGTATGCGGTTTTAGAATATTTCATGTAAATTTTAAATCAAATTGTTTTTAAAAAAGTTTCACCTGATTTGACAATATTTATTATGAAAATTGTATTTTGTTTCCACAAATTCACAATTTTTTTTAAAAAAATTCTACTTTTTATGTAATCTTTGTAACTCTTTTTATTTTTTTAAATATTTTGTTTCATAATGAGATCCGCATATCATGTAGAAAAAATAAAGATTTTCCTTTACTTGTATTAACTTAGAAATAATAAAATGCATGTTCAATAACTTTGGTAAATGTATAACGGAAAAGGATAAAAAATATCCTTAAACTATCCGAAATAGATCATATTTATCCTTAAGCTATATTTCGGCTCAAAACTATCCTTCCCGTCAAACTATTGGGTCAAAGTGCCCTTCTTATTAACGGAAATTGTTAAATGCCACATGGATGCCACATTGCATGCCAATAGGATTCCACTGCCACATAAACTAAACGGAAAAGGGTCAAAAATACCCTTAAACTATCCGAAATAACTCATATTTACCCTTAAACTATATTTCGGCTCAAAACTACCCTTTCCGTCAAACTATTGGATCAAAAGTACCCTTCTTATTAACGGAAGTTGTTAAATGCCATGTGGATGCCACATTGCATGCCAATAGGGTTCCACTGCCACATAGACTAAATCTCTAAATCTTAATTACTCTTTTTCCCCACCTCATTTCATTATTTTCCAGAAACGATTTCACCCCTTCTCCCTCATTTCGCGGCTAGGGTTTCACAGTTTTCTTCGTGGCTGGGTTTCAAAGTGGATATTTGTGGTTGTAGGTTAGTAAATCATTTTTCTTATTTTTTTATGTTTACGATTTCAAAGCATGATATTAGGATTTCACAACTTTCCCCTCATTTCGCGGCTAGGATTTCATAGCTTTCTTTGGGGCTGGGTTTCAAAGTGGATATTCGTGGTTGTAGGTTAGTAAATCTTTTTTCTTATTTTATTATGTTTACGATTTCAAAGCATGATAGTTAGGATTTCACAACTTTTCGCTCATTTCGCGGCTAGAGTTTCATAGCTTTCTTTGGGGCAGGGTTTTAAAGTGGATATTCGTGGTTGTAAACATAATAAAATAAGAAAAAATATTTACTAACCTACAACCACGAATATCCACTTTGAAACCCAGCGACGAAGAAAACTGTGAAACCCTAGCCGCGAAATGAGGGAGAATAGATGAAATCGTTTCTCAAAAATAATGAAATGAGGGGAAAAAAGATTAATTAAGATTTAGGGATTTAGTCTATGTGGCAGTGGAACCCTATTGGCGTGCCACATGGCATCCACATGACATCCACATGACATTTAACAACTTCCATTAATAAGAAAGGGACTTTTGACCCAATAGTTTGACGAAAAAGGTAGTTTTGAGCCGAAATATAGTTTAAGGGTAAATATGAGCTATTTCGGATAGTTTAAAGGTATTTTTGATCCTTTTCCTTTTAGTCTATGTGGAAGTGGAACCCTATTGGCGTCCAATGTGGCATCCACATGGCATTTTAAAGTTTCCGTTAATAAGAAGGGCACTTTTGACCCAATAGTTTGACGGGAAGGGTAGTTTTGAGCCTAAATATAGTTTAAGGGTAAATATGAGCTATTTCTATTCAAGTATTAGAAGACATGTTGAGGGCATGCGTGATTGATTTTGGAGGGCATTGGGATAAGTTCTTACCTTTGTGTGAATTCTCCTATAATAATAGTTATCACTCCAGCACATATATGTCACCATTTGAGGCACTCTATGGGAGGGATGTAGATCACCCATAGGATAGTTTGAGGCTGGAGATGTGAAACTGTTGGGGGTTGATTTAGTGAAGGATGCTCAAGATAAGGTGAGGAGTATTTAATCTAAGCTTCTAGCAGCCCAGAGTAGACAAAAGAAGTATGCGGATCATAAGGTAAGAGATATGGTGTTTCAATCCAGTGAAAATGTTCTTCTTAAGGTGTCACCCATGAAAGAGGTGATGAGATTTGGTAAGAAGGGTAAGCTAAGTCCTAGATACATTGGTCCATTTGAAATTCTTGAATGTGTGGAACCGGTGGCGTATAGATTGGCTTTACCTCCTAATTTATCAAGTGTTCATCCGGTATTTCATGTATCCATGTTGAAGAAGTATCATGGTGACAGGGATTATATCATTAAGTGGGACTTAATTGTGTTAGTCAAGGACCTCCAATATGAGGAGGAATCGATTACAATTCTTAATCGTGATGTACGTATGTTGAGGAACAATGAGATTAAGTCTGTGAAGGTCCAATGGAAGCATCGTCCAGTTGAAGAAGCTACTTGGGAGATCGAGAGGGAAATGCGAGAGAAATATCCCCAATTTTTTGTCGGTTCATGTACTACTTCATTCTTTCCTTAGCCTACTTTTCCTAAATTTTGTCACTCGAGGACGAGTGATGGGTGAATTGATATCTATCGTAACGACCCGTTCCCATCGTTATAGAAAAGCCAATGGGGGAAAATTTGGGGCCGGAAAACTTTTTTGTAGTATTTGGATTTTTCCAACCTTGTCCAGATTTGGATGAAATCAGAGTCAATGAGGTGTAGGTAAATCTGGTAACGATCAGGTGAATCATTTATGATTTTGATTACATGAGTAGTTAGATAACTCGTTAAGGAATCCGTACGACTTTACAAAATTAAATTTGGGCGAATAGAACTCCCAGAATTGATCTTAGCGTAAAGGGTGTTTTTTGAGCGTCGTGGGTTAGAGGGGTGTTGTGAACTGGAAATTTTGGAATTATTGAAATAACTCTCTATTTCGTTTTGGCCGCTTTGGCGCTGGGTTTGGCCGCTCTGGCAGAGCCGCTTGGGCGGAATTAGGGTCGCTGTGGCGGGTACGACGAGACTCAAAATCGTAGATGAAAGACGAATAGCTCACTATTACGCGGAAGCCGCTGGGGCGGGGGTTCTGGTCGCTTTGGTGGGGCCGCTACAGCGGGGTGAGTGCCGTTGCAGCGGGATCGACGCGACTGAAAGTCGTAAATAAACCCCTAAATGACCTTATTTGACACTTTTTGACTTTTAGAGCTAAGAAATGACCCCCAGGCGACTCCTACTCGTTTTTCACCATTGTTGAGGCTAAATGTAAGCTTTTCACTCCCCGAATCCATTTTTCGATCCGTAGAACGTAATAAAATGGGTGAATATTAATGAGGGAGGGTTTGGTTATAGATAGGGGTGGCAGGGGGACCGGGTCGGCCCGCCCCGGCCTGCGATCGGTCCGAGAACCGGCCCGCCGGACCCGGTCCCGTTTGAAGAAGGGGGATGGGGG
>NC_064293.1:239455-333060 GCF_019186545.1 Solanum stenotomum
TTGCCAGCCTTAGTTATAGATTCTATGGTAGAAACAACCCTAAATTGGATAATTGGGATCATGGGTTTGATCTAGGGTTCATATAATTGTTATAGTTTCGGGTAATTAGTGATTGTTTATTGATTTCCGTGCTATTATGATTATTTGTAGATCAAGAACAAGCGGAACGAATCCGGAAGAGGAGGGATCAAGTTTCTTAGGATTTCAAGCTTGTTTCGAGGTAGGTGATGGTTATGATTCTATGATTGGGTGATGTATGCTTGTTCTTGCTTTATTATGATACTTGTATATGTATGAATGTTGCAGTGTTGATCACACTTGTTGTAAATGAGATAGGTAATTGATGACTGCCATGAAATCATGACTTAAATGTATGATCTTGATGATATACTTGTGATTGTGATTGTGGTGTGTGAATGAGATCGGTTGCCACGTTCCGACATAACTAACTTGGATCGATTGCCACATTCTGGCATAAAAATGGGATCGATTGCCATGTTCCGGCATAAATATGGGATTGGTTGCCACGTTCCGGCATGCTAACTGTTTGAGTTTGGGTTCCACAAGAGGACCAATGATTTGACACAAGAATGTGAAGTTGTTAGTTGTTCGTAAATGTTGATAATATTGTATATGTTGAGATATATGCATGTGATTATAATGTTGTTTGACTTGTTTATGTTGCTCTAGTGGGATAGCTGCGTGATCCTACCAGTACATTGTGGTTGTGTACTGATTCTGCACTTGCTCTTATTTTTGTTGAGTACAGGGCATCTTCAAGCGGATATTGACAGACCTCGCTTAGAAAATCAGTGACCGTCGCTTCAAATTCAAGGATGAGCCAATTCTTCCAGGCTGCCACTTAATTCTCTTTTGTCTATGTCCACCATTTCCAGACTTAGACATTTATTTTAGTTAGTTGATTAGTTCATTAGTTGGAGTTGTATCCCTTCTTGTTTAGACTTGGTTCATTGTTAGAATGCTTTGGTACATTGACTTTCAGGTTCTAGGTTTTTCTTCCGCATTGTTAGTTATTATTGTTAGACTTTTGTTAGAGTTTATGGAAACTCTATTTTTATTTCCTTAGTGTTTGATTTAAATGCCTTAGTTTTTAGATTATTTGCTTGGTTTTAGTTGTAGTAGTGGTTCTCCCACCGGAGTGTTAGTATGGGTGCCAATCACGACGATCTGGTCGTGACATAACCAAACCGAACTGATAAATTAGATATATAAATTTTATAATTTTTTATATATTATTCATAAATAAAATATAAATATTTTGTTAAATTTTAATTAACTTAAATATTTAACTTTACCATTTTCTCTCGGGAAAATTTTCAAAACAACAATATTTTAGCATTTAATAGGACCCCTTGTCAACACTTTCAATATTTATTTAAAATGTCAATATTTTGGTAATGCTGATTGTATTTATTTAATTTGAAAGAATACAAATTTTTAATAACAAAATGGAGAGAATCATGGGAGAAAATATTTCAAAAAGGGTAAAAATATTTTCCTTAGTTTTTTATCCTTACTTGTTTGAACTTTTTAAAATATAATTTTCTTTGAAATGTATTCGGATGAACTTCTTTAAATATGATTCTGCGTATTCGGATGAACTTCTTTTTACAAATTGACCACGATAAATACTCATTTCAATTGAAAAGTTAGATCATACAATTCAAAACCTGATTGTATACACCAATAGGACGAATACAAATTCAAATCTAAATACAAACTAGTTGGTATATAAAGTGATATTGAAAATACAAAATAAGCCAAATAAAATACACAATTTATTTTACTAATGCAATTAGTATGAATACCTATATAATGAATACGTAAATAAACTGTATTATGGTTATTCAAAATTGAAAATGAATACAAAATCAAATCTAAATACAAACTATCTGGTATACAAAGTGATACTGAAAATACAAAATGATCAAAATAAAATACAAAATTTGTTTTACTGATGCAATTAGGATGGATACCTATATAACATAAATAAATTGTAGTTTGGTTATTTAGAATTGAGAATGATTACAAAATCAAATATAAATACAAAACTTGATGGTATACCATTAGGACGAATACAAAATCAAATTTAAATACAAACGATTTGGTATACAAAGTGATATTGTAAATACAAAATAAACAAAATAAAATAAAAAGTTTGTTTTACATATGTAACTAGGATGAATACGTAAATAATGAATACATAAAATTAAATGTATTTTGGTTATTTAGAATTGAGAATGAATGGACAATTAAGAACTTCGATCCGACAATTGATTCATCAAGTTCCATGGATTCAAGAAGAGTCTTTCCGGAACCATCCATAGAGCAGCGGCGGAGATCTGGAACCCGATAGGAAAACTTGAATAATTAGTTCTTCTTCAACAATGAGGGAGAGAATAATTGGTATAGACTTGAATAATTAGTTCTTCTTCAACAATGAGGGAGAGAATAATGGAGAAAATTTGATGAAGAGAAAAAAATGAGAAAACGTGAATGATGGGACAATGGTGAAAACTGAAAAGTTGATGAAAGAGAAAAAAAATTGAAAACGTGAAAGATGGAAAAAAAAATTTAATGGTATTAAAGCCTAGGAGAAAGTGTAAATGGGTAGTGAGTGTATTTTTTTTTTCATTTTTACCGGTTAGTGGTGTAGAATTTGGTCCAATGTTGGACTGTTTTAAGAAATAAAAGGAAAGACAAATAATAATATTTGGATACAAATTATTTTTTAAAATATTGACATTTTGACATTTTAAATAATTATTTTAAAGTGTTGATGTTTACTAATTTAGGAATTGTGACTAGTTTGATAATTTTCCCTTTTCTCAAGCCCAACACTTTAGTCCAACTATAACAATCCTAAGTTCAAGTCCATCAAAATTCATTTTAGTCTTTACCTACCCTACTTCACATAAAATAGTCACACTTTCTCTTAATTGAATCACTTTGTTCGTGTAATGATTACTCCACTATTGCTTAATTGCTTAATTGGGCCGACAAGTATTTTTCTGTGGATTATTCATGTACTAGGTGTTGTGTCTATCGAGATAAGTACGTCCTCAAAAAATTTATTACTTTCAAACCGAATAAACCAGAAAAATTGAACCAAACCGACGGTTATTTTTTTCATTTTGGTTTGGTTTGGTTTTAGAAATTTAAAAAATTGACTAGATTGGTTTGGTTTTGATTTTAATCAATAACCGATCCAAACCGAACCACGAATACCTCTTTTCAAAATAAGTGTTTTTTGACATCCCAACAACAATGCCTAACATGCTCTAAGGCTACTATATCGTTTGGTTTAGGCCTCCAAAATTTTGATGCTCCAAAAAATTTTAATAATAAATTTTATAATTTTAGTTTCACTTGAAACAATATTTGAATATTATAAAAAAAAATACAAAATTTAAATATTCATATACGTTGATAAATATTGACCTAATAAGTTTGTATACATTTGCTTACACAGTATCTTTTATAAATTTACATTAGTCCCTGTTAGCCTAACAAATTTATATACATTTATTTGCATGCATTCACCTAACAAATTTGCATATAAAAAAATTTCAACGTTGTTGCAAAACTAAACTATTTTAACTGATATTTATTCCAAATAAAAAGGGACAAAATAAAATTAGTGGATGCATAACTTACGGGATATTCAGTAATTGAAACAAAAATAATTGGATCCCTAATTTTAGGAACATCCAACATTAAATAAGAAAAAGATTATAGTATGTTTTAACAAATACTTTCTCCTTATAAAAAGGAACAACGTGAATAATTGAATCCGTAATTTTAGGGGTATCCAGTAACGAAAGAAGGATAAAATTTTATTTTAAAAAAATCAAAGTTTTTAATGATTGCTGGAAGAAGCAGGTCCCATTATCACATTGTTGAAGCAGATATTGCAAGAAGAAAGCACACCGTTACTCTCGCTTGCAATTTCCCTCTTTCAGGTTCAAATTTCGCACTTACCTTACCTCGGGGCAGTAGAATCGAGAGTAATTAATCTTTCATTACAACCACTTGTGAGTATGGTTGAGTTTACTGATTTATTAATTCAGGATGTCTGCATAATTCTTCTCCCTTCTCAACAACAACATAGTCCGCAGTGACGTTTGGGGAGGGTAATGTATATGCAAACTTTACCACTATTCCGTGAGGATAGAGAAACTATTTCCCGAAACACTCTAGGCTCAAGTGCAATGAATCCAAGTAAAAGAAGAAGACGTGACCTTTAATACTCCACATATAAGGATTTCGTGAATCTCTTTCCCAGGCCATGACACTAGTTGTTCTGTTATTCCTTCATAGGCAGCAGTATTATCGGTGTTGTTCTCAAATTAAAGTAATCATGCATGCAAACGAGAACCAAAACCTATCAAACATACAACAGTGGAGTATACTCAATTGAGTCAAAACAGGGAAGCCATGAATAGCATTTGATAGGAAGAAAGCTAAGAACTCTGTGTTTGAAGAGAATGAAAACCAGCACTGTTTCATTGATCAATGTAGCATTATATACACGTGTGTTGGACTATTCTAGAAGAATCAAAGATGTGAGAATATCCTAACTAACTAACTGCCATATAACAAACTACACTATGACTAAGCAGCTGATGAGTAGCAACAAACTAACTAACTACGGTTTAGCTAAATAGCTAAATAATTAATTGGTTGTGCAGTTGTAATTGTCAATAAAACCAAAAGAAGCATACAAGAGAACTGAAAGAGATCATGAGCAACAGATGCATCTCCTACTCCACTGTCTCATGTTGTGCTGCATCTTTGATTGTTTCATTTTTTTCCTCAACCTCCCTGCTATATATTATATATTTCTGCTAATATAACTCTTATACTTGTATTCAAATTATATACGGATGAAACTGTGTATGATCACACTACACCCAATATTTAAAGAATCCCAACAATAACATTCTGAGCGAGAGAGCATCAAGTGAAAATCATACAACAAAGTCAAAATATAAATGGAAGGAGGACTAAAATCTTCATTACATAAAGAAAATAAAAACTACAGAATACCACCAACGAAATTTAAAACATGTCTAGAAATTCGAAAACAACAAGAATATATATAGAAACACAACTTGTCTTAATAAAATACACATACCTTAAGCTAAACTAGCCCATTTTTGACTGTTAAAAGACTCCCCAAAACTTAAAGAGGAAGGAAGGGATAAAAGTAGTATGTACAAGGATTATGCAACTAAGCTTTCATGCAAATGGGAGCTTTCACACCAGCTAGAGGAAGGACGGATGCGGGAATTCCCCACAACGACTTACCACATATTAGACCAGAAGCCATTGCTGGTCCAAAATCTTTTGCTTTCTGCTTGTTATACATTTGCCAAGCGAATAGGACCAGTGACCCTAGACACATATCAATGGCAAAGTACCCTCCAAGGTAAAATGGTATGGCCATGCACATTGGACTTGGAATGAATCGATAAATTCCATACTTGGTCTCATATTTCTGTAGCAGCTGAGTCATTAGGTTGATTAGTATAGCAGCCAGAAAAAACCAAATAGCGAGCCTAAGACAATGCTTTGGGAGACTTCCAAAACCTTCTACGCCAAGTAGGGCAATTCCACGATACATGAGACCATATGGTGCTGGGTATGAGCCTTCTGGATCACCCAATTTATAAGCACTGTTGAAAATCCAGAAGACGAGAGGAGTTATGACACAGCCCATGGCAGTTCCAATAAGTTGGCTAAAGAACATGGAACGCGGGGATGTAAGGGTTAAGTAACCAGTCTTGAAATCTCCCATCAAACCAGAAGCTGTGTCTAGTATGCTCATCATCAAACCACATGAAGCAAGTCCAGCAATCACTCCACCATTCTCCAAACCAACCCAATAACTAAATGTAAGGATTGCAATTTTACCGTAATTTGATGCGATGGACCAATCAGTGAGACCAGCTCCATAAGAATTGCAGAAAGCCAGAATTGGAGCAATTAAATAGGCAACCAAAACGTGATACCATTTGAGCGAGTGGAAGGTGATGGGTACGACAATGATAGATATGAGTGCAATACCAGCGTATCCCCCAACGGCTGCCCAGTTGGGGATCTGGTCTTTCAAGAAGTAGTCATTTCGTATCTTCTTGTCATGATCGTCTTCATCTGAATAATCATTCTGAGGAGGACCCCTCTTTGTGAAACTTGAGATTGTGACAACCAACATGTAGGCAAAATGGAAAAGACCATCTCCAAGCATCATGGCAATTGCGATAAACACCCTGTATCCTTGGATACCATGAAGACTTGTTGCAGATAATTGAGCAGAGTACCAGTCGCCTTTCTTTTCTTCGATCATTGGCCACATGATAGCCCATGAGACTATGGCACCAATTAGCAATGATATGTTGACCATGTAGGGACAAAGCATACCAACTCCAACATATGTTGATGAGAAATCAAAATAGAACTTTTTGGCATAGGCTTGAGAACCAAATGTATGCAAGCTACCAAATCCGCAGCCTTCATCACGTGCAACTATCCACTGAACAACTCCAAATATAAAGCTGAACCCAAATGATTGGAATAACGAACGGACTTGTTTCCTAGATTAAATCATAAATGGAATCATATAACCTTTTATTTTGATGAATTTTAGCATATAAATGAACTTACTTGGCAAGTTTGGCTCCTTTAGGAGTGTGGAAACAGTTGATAAGGTATGCAGTTGCAGTTCCACTTGGATATGTCAGTTTGTACTTCATTATCATCATCTGGAACGAAGTATATATATATATAGATTAAAGGTTATTAATTAAAGAAAGTAGAGTATGTATATATATATATATATATATATATATATATATATATAGAGAGAGAGAGAGAGAGAGAGAGAGAGACCTTTCTTAGTGCGACAATTGAAAAGAGTCCGGCAAAGCTAACAACAAAAAGGTAAGGAAGCATCCAAGTAATGGAAAGCTTCTTAGTATTATTTGGTGTATTTCCAGCATCTGCCTGAGATGCTATATATGGACTCATTCCCAACATATAACTTGCTGTTCCACTACTAAAAGCAATGCCAGAAGAAGCAACGACACACGTCTGTATGACGGTATTCTCCTGCCTAGTAAATGGCTGCTTCAACATACCAAACTTATCTATAACAGCAGTCCATGTTCTAATCCCAGCAAATCCAAGGAGACCAGCAGCCACATTGAGAGAAGGGATAACACCAGTTGTGAGATTGAGTTTGCAAACAATAAAGTTGAAAACAACGCTGAGGATCAATCCAGTAACCATTGCCCTCAATGTTATTTGCTTCTGCCATGCTGGAATAAATTCGTCCTTGAATGCTTTCTCTGTTGATTCCCATTCTTCTTCTTCTTTACCCATTCTATTCTTTGGGTTCAAGATCCCAAACCCAAATTAATGTATCATCAAATGCACCAAAAGGGCAGAGGCTGTGACAGAGATTGTAGTTGCTGCGGGTTATTCTTGGGTTAAAAAGAAAATGCACACATTGATTTATATTAGTGGTAGAGACAAGAGAGAATCACGGAAGAATGACAAGTGGAATGTATACTCTTCCTACAATTCAGCTCATCCGTTTAACCTCTTCTCTAATTTAATTAATATGTATAAACATCTTCTACTCATTTTTCTTATTACCTACTAATTATACATAACAATAACCAACAATTAATTAGTTTATCTCATTCCCTCCTATCACAGTTATTCCATTAAGGAAATAATCACTGACATCATCATCATACTATGTGTCTATCCCTATTAATTAATTCATCTTAAATATCAAATCTTAACAAATTACTTGAAAAATATGTAATTAATGTCAAATGTAAAAAAATTTGGAAAATTTATTTTTGGAATAGTATACAATTAAGAAAGAATAAAGTGAGTATTTATTTCATGACAAAGAAATAAACTAATCACCATGTACGAAACGAAAGACAACTATCATTACATTGTCAATAAGGTAGTTATAATCAGTAACATTCTATTTTTGCAATGTGAAAATAACTAAACAGCTGTATATGACTTACCTTTTTCTCTAATTAAAATTAATTACATACTTGCTGTAATCAGTCAGATGAGTCAATATGATATGAATGTGAATTGTAATTATGAAATAAGACAAAAAATATCAACATATTTATGGAGCATAGCTATAGCTTTAACAAATTATAATAAACCAATATATGTTGATTTATAGCAAACCCTCCATCTCTCTCCCCCTTCATCATGCAAATAAAAAGAAATTCATTCAAATGTATTATGTGTCAATTGTATTCAATCAAGAAATTTGTATTTTACATCAATTGTATTAGAAAAACTATATTTGTATTTTTGTATCAAATGTATTTGTATTCATATGAATACATTATGCATTCATCCTCTCTATCAAATGTACTATGTATCAATTATATCCAATCAAATATGGATGAAATATTTGCATTTTATATCAATTGTATTCGAAAAAACTAATTTTGTATTCAACTTTATTTGTATTGTGTATCAGTTGATTGTATTTGTAGACAAATCACTTTATATTTGTATACAAATTAGTTGTATTTTTTTTTTAAAAAAAAATTCAAAACCAGCAAAAAAACAACAACGAACACTCCCTCTCTTGATCTTGCTCGCCTCTTCCCTCCCTCTATCGATCTTGCCCGCCTCTTCCTCCCTCTCCCTTATCTCTCTTCTCTCATCCTAGTATGTATTCATTTGATACAAATCAGTTTATATTTTGTATTATTTCCTCCAAAATCAACGAAAAAATACATCGAAGACATTGTATAGCAAACCAAAGTGTAGCTGCGAATTGTAATTAGTGAAACTGTAGTTATGAAGTCCTATTTAAGGACTAATGTTTGTTGTTTTTGAAAGCTTCCTAGTATATATATATACTAGGTACAGAAGTCCGTGCTAACACAAATCCAATATATGTTACTTTTTTCTCCACTTTATACGATTTAAAGGGTTCATCAGATTTTTCAAATGATTTTTAAATATTTTAAGTTGCTATTTATTGTGATTTGTAGTAATTTTTACATAATGTTTAACAAATTGTCCCTTTTATGTAATACTTGTTACTTCTTCCAATTTATGTACTACTACTGATAGAATTTCGTCACTTAAAGGTTAAAAAATGATTATGAAATTATCAAGAAAATTAATATTGCAAAAAGGTTCGTACCTAAGACCTCCCACACATATATTGAACCACCAAGCAACAAGCAACTATCTGCACAAGAAGACAAAATTAGGATCATGAAGCTAGCTGCTTAAACTGCTGCTTCTAAATTAAGGGATTTTATATCTAATAAAAGAGAAATATAGATAAGCTGACGTGACACCTTTTTATGATTTTCATTTGTATTTATCTTTTTTAGACTCTTTTCCTTATTTAAATCAATTATTTTTTATAAGGCAAATTATGTAATTTTTTTTTATTAATAGAGGAACATTTACCACAAAAACCCTTCACATAACAATTTACAAGGGGTAATTATTCATAATTCACACCTTTCTAATTTTTACTCTTAGTATTATTTTTTTGACCTTATTTTAATTATAAAATTATACATATTTTTTAATATTTAATATATTTTTCTTTTGGTACACATTTTTAATTTTGGTTCTTCTGGTAAGCTGATGTATCTTTGGCATATACACAACTAGATCTTCTCTAATTAGACATAACATTGTTTTGTCTAATTAGAGAAGATCCATGACGTACACATTTTTAATTTTTACTTTTAATGATATTCAATACTCCCATTATTTTCATGTTCATAACCTTCAAACTCTAATTTGTAAATGTAATATTATTTTATTCCTCCATTTTGTATATATAAATTTATATTTAGTATCACATTTAAAGTTATTCTTTCTCTTCTTCATAATATTGATTTGTGAATGCAATCCTTTATTTTACCTCCCACGTTCCCATCTCTTACAAAAGTCTCTTTAGCTAAATTGGAGTTATTTTTTCTAAAAGGTAGTGTTTGAATTTGATATTTTTTAAATTTGAATTGTTGTGGGTCATTAACACCTACCTCGTGTTCTTCTTGGTCTTTTTCTTTCTCAACTCATAGAGGTATGTGTTATATCCCATTTTAATCCGATCAAAATAGTGTACATCATTTTGGTAATTTCTAAATTAATTATCGAAGTTAAGGAGTTGCCACCTAATTATTTACGGTGAATTAGGACACCTAAAAGGATTAAAGTTGTTATTTAGTGTTAACTCCATTTAAAGGTCTTACTAAACATGAGATTTTAGGTAATAGTTCAACTAATCCAAAGAGAAGGGGTATGATATCCTTTAAGATTTATTAGAAATGGTTAACCGGCCAAATTTACATTAATCAGGCTAATGTAAAAATAAAATGTAGGTTTTTGGAAATACTAAAGTAATAATAGATATGAAAGTTGTCTTAAATTTAAAAATTGAAAGATGGTCTTATGAGTTGAAAAATACTTTTTTTGCCAGGTAGAAACCAACTTATATTCAAAATGGTTTTGATATATGGCATCTTTAAAATAAAATTGTGAGGCTAAACAACTATAGCTACTTATATTTAAAATGTATCGGTCTATTTAGAAAAAAAGTGTGAGTCCACTATCAAGTTCAAATAAGCATCTTTGATTAGTTTTACATTAAAAAAATCATAGGTAATTAAAATCTTTTCTTTTCCTTTTACAAGCAGATTTATTTTTTTAAAAATTAATTTTGGACCACAGGTCCTTTTATTTCTTCTCCAAGTGGAAGCAAACAGTAAAGGCTTAGTAGCCCAAATTACATCAAAGTCGGATAGCCCGAATTAGGAAATAATAGCAACTTAAACTAGAACCAAGTACATACTCTCCCCGACATTGGATTTCCTACAGAACACTTCCCAATTCTCTCTCTCCTAAGCACCGCCGCATCCATGATCTGGTACCCTTCTCCCCGTCTTTGCTTTCTGTACATCTTGCAGCCATTGATTTGGAAGAGTTCTACCAGCTCACAAAGGACGACTCCTGAATCGGGTCAGTGTTGCAAATGAATGAATGTGTTTGACTCTCCCTTTATGTTGGTTCTTCTGGTAAGCTAATGTATCTTTGGCATGTACACAACTAGATCTTCTCTAATTAGACATAACATTGTTCTGTCAATATCAAAACGCTTGTGTATATCTTTATATTTATGCTCCGTCTTAGCTTGTAGTGCCAATCCTTTGTGTTTTAATTCGCAATGTTGGAATTTTATGCTTATCTATGTTGCTGATTCTTCTTCCTTTGCTTGGTAAGTCGTAGAAGCTCTGTGCTTGCACCCACTCTGCTCGATCGAATGCCATATTTGCTAGATAATCTGCTAATTGGTTAGCTTCTCTAAATATATGTTTTACTTGAACATGCTTTCTAGTTATGCTCTGTTGTATATCCTCCATCTTCTCTGTATGTGTCCAAGGGGTTTTCCACTGTTTTGTTATAATGTTTTTGAGTGCTAAAGAGTCCATTTCCAATATTATCTTCTGAAAATTCTATAGCTCACAGTATTTCAGTGCCATCCATACCCCCATCTTGTAGCCTCCCCAATGCACTGTGCTTCAGCATATATCAAATCACCCTTAGTATCCCTTATGCTGAAACCATATGAACTCTGTCCAGGATTTCCCCTGCAAGCCCCATCTGTATTACACCTCACCCAATCTGCATCTGGTGGATCCCAGTGTACCACTCTAAAATGTAATTTTGGCTTATATGTGTTTAGTATGGCAATCATATCCTTCCAATCCTGATCACCTCCTTTTATCCATGGGTATTTCACTCTCAGTAACATTTGGGCTGTTTTATGACATTGACTCTTCATCTTNTGTGTTTAGTATGGCAATCATATCTTCCAATCCTGATCACCTCCTTTTATCCATGGGTATTTCACTCTCAGTAACATTTGGGCTGTTTTATGACATTGACTCTTCATCTTCTCATATGTCACTTCTCTTCCATGTCTTCTAGCATTCCTTCTCTTCCATAATTCCCACATTATAATAGTTGGCATTGCCTTGAGTATTTGCCGCAACTTATGTTTTGCTGGCCAATCCCACCAAGTAGTGATAAGTTGCTGCAAATGTAATCCTTCAATGTTTATACCTGTACAAGAAGCAAAGTGATTCCATAGCTTTTGAGCTATAGGAGCCGTTAGAAAAATGTGTTGTATTGTTTCCTCTTCCCCCACATTACAACAGTAGCATTTGGACACCATATATACTTTCATCTTCTTGAGGACATCATCTGTTGGGATTCTCTTTCTCCATACCCTCCAAAGAAAGAATGAAATTTTAATCAAGTTATTAAACTGGATGTGATTGGCTAACAAAGTATTCAAATAGAGATCCAAATATGCTACGACTAATTGTTTTAAATAATCAGATAAGAAATCACAAAAAGGAGGAAGGAGAGAGCAAGTTAGCTAAATCACAAGATAAAATATTTATAGCAGCCCGTCACGAGAGAAACGAAGGAAGAAACGGATGTAGGGCTCAAGATTTCCTCTTTTCGTCCAACACCTTGACATTTAGTCTTCCAATGTTGTCTCTTTGTTTTTCAAGAAGTCTTTTAGAATTTTGTAATACATGTATCTAGTAAATTGAGATATATATATAGTTATTTGTGCAAATCCTTTGATTTTTTACATTTTTATTAGTATAAATAGAGATGTAATTGATGATTCTAATCAGATCAAGTGACCTTAAGTAACCTATATAAAACTTGAGTAGTCTCCTTCTATAATTCCTACAAATTGGTATCAAGAGCAGATTTTTGTTCTTAATCTGAGGTTAGGTGAAGAAAAAAATATGGATCCAAAACAAATGAAGGTGCTAATTCTTCAGTTGTTCGTACTCAATTTTTTGATGGAACTGGTTTGAATACTAGAAGTTAAGAATGAGAATGTATCTGAAAGCTGAAGGTTTGTGGACTATTGTTGTAAATGGCTATGAAGAGCTAGAAAACGATGGTGAACTTTCAGAGATGAAATTTTTGAGGCTAAGTATCGTCAACAGTACAATAAAAATAGACTTTAGCGATAATTATTTTGCGACAATAATGTAATTGCCGCTAATATATTCATGCAAGGCAAAATATGAGTGACTAATGTATAATTACATTTTTAGTAGCAATTTAGAAGAATAGCTGGAAAACCTTTTTTTATTTTTCTAAAAATAAAAAACTCCTGCTGCACAAATCATTTTGCTATTCTAAATAAATAAAATCTCTTCTGCGCATAAAGGAAAATTAAAAACCTAGAAGTCTAGCGACCAATCCATCAGAGCTGCGTCATCAGGAAGCCTATTCCACATAACAACGATGTCCTAAATTGTAGTATCCAGGTACGTGAATCACTCCCCTCCAAAATCTAAGCGTTATGTTGTTTCCTCGGTTTCTGTCTCTATAGGTATGTATCTAATTCTTGTTCTCTGTGTGTGTATTGTTGATCTCCTTTGAGATTTCAACACTTTCTTTTTCTCTTTATCATGTTTATTAATCTGTGTTTGCTAAGTCGTGTTGGTGATCTATCGATTTTAATACTTTAATTGTGATTTATTGAATCGATTCCTCTGTTTTGCCTATTATTTTACTATTGAATAACGCCACTGGTAATATATTTATATGTCCTATCCTAATCATTTAGATGTTCCATTGTCAATGCTGAATAAAACAATTAGTACATGAGAACTGTTATTTCATTTTGACAACGACTTAAATCATTTCTAACAAAATTTCACGTTTAGCAATTACATAGAATCCCCTTACTGTAAATGCATCCCTCTCTGCAACTTGGACGTTTTGCACCTTACCAATAATTTTTTTTCCATAAGTTTTCTATTAATGACATTCATGTTATGTTAGTTACTTGAAATCGTGATTATAAATTGCTGAAAAAGTCTGTCATCTGAATTGTATTTCAGGTGGATGTGAACTATTAAGTTTGTTTGTTTAATTCGAATCATCTCAGCACAAATATAACTTTCAAGTACATGACTCGAATATGATGTAATTGTTAATCGGCAATGATCTAGATGTTATAACAGTAGGTAATAATATTGTATTACTACCTTGAAATTTGACGGTTTCAGTTGTTTTTATGAGAAATTATCGAATATGTAGATGTCTTGATCATGTTTAGTTTTTCTTTTGACCTCCATGTTTGACATTTAGGAGTTTGTAATCTCAAATGCAATAACTAATGTCTCGGGAGTAAGATCGTTATTAAGCTTTTTATTTTCGTATAAAATTGGAAAGCAACTAAAATTCGATCAATTAGTTGATATCCAGTTACATCGACTAAAGATCAAGCAAGAGTTCTAACGACGGCTAGTTCTATTACAACTGTTCCATGCCTTTGTAACACACTTCAAAGTTGAGTCTCATTTTATCATTCTTTGTCTTTCACTTGGTTTTATTTCTCCTTCCTTTTCACATCCCAACTTAGGCTTTTGGCCTAAGTTGGTTATTCAAACAAACTAGTGATTCGAAGAGGTTTTTGGGGTGAGAAGTTCGGGCCAATTTGGCTCAAGGGGTTTCAAAATGGTTGTCAACAAATGGCTTAAGCTCAAATAGTGCCAAAATGGTTGCACACCCTCACAAGGTAGTCATAAGAAGGATATGAAAATTTGGCTCCCTCTCAAAATTTCTGCCCAAGATCATTGCTTGCATTCACCAAAGCTAGAAAATTGGACTAACAAGGCAAAATCTAGGATTCAACAAGCATGCTTCCAAGTAAAACCTCACCATACACAACACTTCAAATACAATCATTTAGCACAACCCAAAAAAATAAAAAACTTATGTGTGATGTTCATTGCAAGGCTCATATCAAAACACAACTATTCAACACAAGATTCAAAAAGATCATTCAAAAGTGCAACCACATCGATTTGTTCTTGCAATAGAAACACTAAACACAATTATCATCATGAGTACTATTCAATACATCGATATTGAACACAATTGATCTTAAAATTATAATCAATGAAAGCTCAATCATTTTAATGATTTCCAAAACTCATGGAGCAAAATGAAAATTTAGAGAGAGACAATGAGCCAAACCCATCAAACTACTATAGTAAAACCAAACACTATACTAAAATAATCCAAAAATAAAACTAAAAGTAATAGAATACAATAAAAAAAGGGGATATATTGACACAAGTGGCCTCACCCCACCAAAATAGAAATAGTAGTGTCCTCAATGTGAAATAAAATAAAGAGTACGGGAGGAGAGGTAAAAGTTTCCCTAACAAGCTATGCCTATTGAGTAATCGCATTAGGAGTCTTACGAGGAGTGGCATTCATGGGCATCAATGCTTGGAAAAATGATCACGGGAGGCTCAAACAGAGCATCAGTGCCTGACACATCAATAGGAGGAATGGTAGAGTCTGAAGAGACCACACTGGTGCCAACTGCATAGGTATCCTCAAGGAATCTCTCTAGGGTAGCATGGACCATCGTCTCCTCAAGGTCTTGCAGCTCAGTCAGTAACCTGCAATCCACTGCTCATTCTCCTCTCTCCACAACTCCTCCTTATTTGTCTTCTTGGCCAAATTATCATCGGCCTTATCCGCATCTCTCTCAATACTATCATCAACAAGTATATCATCTTCACTCAACTGCTCATCCACACTTTGAGGAAGCTCACCACTAGGCATAGACGTAGGTGCATCAGGCAAGGGAACCTCGCCCCATAGCATCGATATGTCCGTAGACCTCAGCAGGTCTACATCAACCCTCAAAACAGCTATCTCAGCCATTATTAAAGATGTGCACATCTGAACTATCCTCAGCCTTTTATTGGGCCTCTAGCCTAGTAGTAAGGTTATCCAACCTCACGTCATATGACTCTATAAAGGCCTCAGAGTCAACCTAACTCTCAATAGAGCCAAAGTAATCTCAATAGCCCGATCAATCATCATGGGCACATCCTTCTCAACCCTCACTGCCCTCACTTTCACAGACCAAGAAAGATTTCCCATTTGATAGATAATGGTCTGGGTCAAGGGGGACGGGATATAGGAGCGGAGGCAGGTGCAACAAAAGTGGAAGTAGAGGGTACTGAGGAAGGTTGGGGTATACTTGAGCGCTCCACAAAAGAAGCGGATGGAGTGGCCTCAATAGCAAGAGTGACAAGATCAACCATAGGTGTAGTGTCTAGTGGTGGCGGCTTTCTCCGAGCCGCATCATCCCATAGATAATCAACCTCAATCCTCTGGATGTCATTGGAAGTGGCCGGGGTGATCCTCACATCAATCTTCCCCCGAAAGGGAACTCCTGTATTTTCACAAAGTTGTGTGATTAAGATTGAAAATGGGAGCAAAGTTTGTTTTTGCCTGGCCCTGAACAACATCTCATCCACAATGATCGATCCTACATTAATTTTCTCCCTATCAATAATCATAGCCACTAACACAACCTTTGGATGTCGAAGGATGGACTTGCTTTAGATATATTAAATTTTAGATAGTAAATATGAAGGAAAAAAATTAACTTGAACCTTGGCACTTGAATTTAGAGGTAAATTTTATTTTAAAAGGTACAAAATGTATAAAATAGATAGCTTTTCTCAGTTCCATAATTGAAAAAGAGAAAATAAAGAGAATAAAAAAAAAGGGACAAAAAAGAGAATTTTTTTTTAGAAGGAAACGAAAAAAAAGAAAGAAAGAAAAAGAAGAAAGGATTTTAAAGAATGAAAAAAAAGGAGTGGAAAAAACGTAAGAAAAAAAAGAAGACAAAAACGAGTTTAAGAAAAAAAAAGAAGAGAAACATAACTATCTTTAATTCCATTTAGTTATCAAAATACAAGCTTCGTTGACCTTATGATGGTCAATTGTGAACTTAACCTGGTTCCAGGGAAGTTCCCTCTGCTATCCATTTCTTATTCATTCTGCTAATTTAACTATTTTTACCACAAAGAGAAGGAAAAAAAGCGCACCTTTCCTGCCAAAAGATGGTACCATATTACATGTTAGCTCTGCTCATTTATATTCCTTTCGCTTCGACCCTAATTGATCGACCTCTTAAGCAAGACACAACAAGCATCTAATGCTTCCGAGGCAATATTAGAAGCACCCGCAAAACCTAAGACCAGTACTCTATCCAATTTCAGGTCATAGAGACATCATGTGAGATAAAACAGTCCATAGAATAGCTATTTCATTAAACAGTAACATCCCCAGCAAGAATTTCTAAGGTCTGATATATAGTTAGATCATTTAAGCACTGAACTTGCGCTCATAAAGAAATGATGCAACACCATACCTTTGATTTGTAAAAATAACATAAGAATGGTTTCAAAGCGGATGCAGTAAAAGAAGGAAAAACAAGTGCATTATTTCAACATCAATGACACAACAAGAAACATGAACTGCATAAATAATGTAAACTGAAAAAGTAAGATTTTGGGGCTCCTGAATGATGCTTGGATAAATAAATGGAGATTCATCATGTTCTCTTTCGTTATTCTCTGCTAAGAATGAGTTTTGAGGGTAACTGCGCATCTTTAAGTACATGTCAGCACAAAAAAGAAATTGCCAAATAAAATGTATGTCGCTTGCTTACGCAAGACCCCTCTGTTTGAACACATCAAGCATTGTGACACCAATTTTAGCAGGAGACTCGCATACTGTAACCCCAGCTTCCTTGAGAGCTTTGATCTTGTCCTGTGCTGTTCCCTTTCCACCAGATACAATGGCTGCATAAGAAAAACAGATCACGGTTAAGAACAGGAAATTTAGACATCTTTTTACAGCATATGCAACATTCATTCTTCAAAATAATAATACAAGAAATCACAAACCAAAAGGTGCTGAGAGTTGCTACTTGCTAGTAATGACTATTCTGTACTAATCAACTGAGGGGGGTTGGGGAATGTATACAGACCAACAGTTCATCAAATTAGAATATGCTTAATGGATGGATTCATTCAAAGTACTACTCCAATCTTAATGAAAAACACAAGTTCATTAACATTTCCTGCCCATATTTTGTCTAGAAGAGAGCAAGGTCAATCAAAAATATTAGTACAACCCATTCAATGTAGGCAAGCTGAACCACCAGAACAGTACCTCCAGCATGACCCATTCATCGTCCAGGAGGAGCAGTTAGTCCAGCAATAAATGCAACAACAGGCTTTTGAGTTCCACTTGCCTGTATCAAGAATCGAAAGACACATAATTTCCCCACCATGTTAAAACAATACAAAAATTAGATATTTAAGAACATATCACAGCTCAATGACATGGCAAGTATCCGAACATTCAGAAAATTCAGACATTTTCTCTCAACAATATAGTGAATGCTTATTAAAAAAATAACTGCTCAAGATAATTCAAGGAAGGGGAGGGTGGGGGGGTGTGTGAAGATTTATGATATTATCAAATAAGGATTCATAAAAAGTGCGTACAGACAGAAGTTCAATAAAGCATAAATTAGTCTGGAGAAAATATAATATCATTCCTTGATATTCCTCAATACATAGTAAGCCATAATTTTGGGATGGTTAATGATGGAATTAGAGCCATCAATATGGGCTAGGCCCGTTGGGCCGGCCTAGCCTAACCAGTGATTTTATAGGGCTGAGTTATGATTTTTGTAGCCCATTTAAGAAAAGGGTTTTTTAGCCCGGCCTGAATAAGCCTGCCGGTTTGTGGGGCTTGAGAAATATAGATAAGGGCCGCTCCGTGGGCCAAATAAAAATTAATTAAAAAATAAAGAAAAATAACAAGAGTCTAAACTCAAAATCTGTTTAAACTATGAAATGTTACAATTTAAATACAAATTATGTTTATAAAATATGTACTACATAAAATTAAAATTCCCTAAAATTTCTAAGGAATCACTATTGTCATAGTTTTTGTGTTTTATTATGATAATTGGAAAACAATTAGGTTAATATTTCTATTTAGCTATTTATGTTTTTACTTAAAATCAAACTTAATAAATATTATAAAGATAATTTTATTTGTAGATTTGTTTAACAAGTAGTAACACTAACACCATGTAATATTGTCTTGTCAATATTTATGATTTTAAATTATAATTTAATTAAAAAAATTATAAAAAATATACTTTTAAAAAAAGAGGGCTGACCCGGTAAAGCTCGTAGCCCACATAGTTGTGGACTGAGCCGACCCTTTTCTGGCCCACACCAAAAATGGGCTAGCCCAGATGGGGTGGGCTAGCCCGTATTGATAGCTCTACGATGGATCTTTGCAATTTCCTGGGAAGGGGAGGCCGTGAAGTCATAATCTTTCATATTGCCTACGACAGTACATTTACTTTAAAATTTGAAATTAATCCTGGTGTAGGCACTAACTTAAAGTACAAGAGAAGAGTTACCATTCAATATATGGTTTGACTTTCAAAGAATCTTCCAAACAAGGTAGTGGACCCAGATGTGAAGTCGTCACAAGAAAAAGATGGCCCAGCAAAGACTATACCATTTATTCCATCACATACAAGATTGGCAAGAGCATCATAACATAATTTGCATCTTAATTGCAAATAGTACTTTGTGATGGATATTAATATTACAAAATTATCACTAACCTTTATCAAGGCTGCGGCATCTTCTTCTGCTGTACCACCGATCTCACCAATAAGAACTATACCTGACATGCAACAGGCACATATAACCCAGTGTAAACAAATTGCAAAGCATAACAATGTGTCTAGTTCTACTGGGGTTGAGATGCAAGCCAAGTAAAACCACAATGAAGAAAAACAAAATATACATATATAATGCATGAAAAAGTAACTACAAATACAAACAAAAATATCGTTATATGAATTGGATAAACTTTAACTACTGAAATTTATGAAATAAAAACAAGTTCATAAGAAAAATTCAAATTTAGATTTAGATAAAAGTTAATTTAGGTTTTGTGACTAGTTTTCTTGCGCTAAACATCTAATTTCAAATTCCTAATTACTAAGATATTCATTCATAGTATTTCTTAACAGCTAATGTATCACTATGTCAGCCACATTCATTGCTTAAAATCACCATCTTCAAGACATAGCACATGGACGATAAGCCATATGCCTTAAGCCTTTGAGGTCATTTGATTTCGAAGCAAGTAATGCGAGGATTGCAACGCAAAATTAGTAATATAGGGATTGAAATGCAATGATTGTCATGCACAGATACTAATATACGGATTTTATTATTGGATTTTTGCAGGGGCGGATCAAGTAATCCCGGTGGGGGTGCCACGGCATGCACAGGCTTCGATCGAAACCTTTTATATATATAGGTATATATAGAGAAGATACAGGTAAATAATATAATTTCCACCCAGAGAACCAAAAGACATTAGGATGCCAGTGGTGAAGGACAACACTCCCACCCTCCAGATGCGAGATCGAACCCTAATGACGTCATTATTTCTAAATTTTAACTTGTTACATCAAAATTTTTTTTAAGAAGGATTGTTGCATCAAATTTTAACTCGGCTGGCAAGGTTTAAAAGCCTATTTTATCTCTTTTTTTTCTTTCTATTTCAGTAATTAGTTGTTTAACTTTAAAACACAAGTTCCCTTCTCTATTATCATATTAAAAGAAACCATTGTTCTTAATACAAAAGTTGTCATCTTACTACTATTCATGTTTTCCTCAATTAATTTCTCTTTAAGGGAGTTCAGAAAATAAAAATATAGTGCTTGAAATTTGACCTTCAAACCTCAAGGCGAATTTTGATTTTCCCTTCAACTGCTAAGTCAACCTTTAATCCTATGTTTAAGATGTTCAAAATATATATATATATATCGTGTTATTTGTTGCCAATGGAGTTCGGATGAACCCCCTTGGTACCCTATAGATCCGCCTCGCCCCACCCCGTCCCTATCACCCGGAAGTAGGGATGGCAATGGGGTGGGTTTAAGGCAATGCGGGGTAGGGCGAGTTTAAGGTAGTGCGGGGCGGGTTGAAGTGGATTTTTTTAAAAATTAATGTGGGGCGGGGTGGGTTGCAGGTATATGTGATTTTAAGTGGGTTCAAACTTAATTTTAACTTTTTTACATGTTATAAGAGTGATAAACATTATTTATAAAAATAATTTATTTAAAGCTACTAAAATATTCAATATAGTAAATGAAAATGGCTCAATAAATGTGGGGCGGGGTGGGTTGCAGGTATATGTGATTTCTTACATGTTTCCTAATTGACCTCTAAAAACTAAATTTTAAGTCACGATCCTATTAACAACTTAATGAAAAAATGAATTTATTTTTCGGAATTTTATTTTTAATATCAAATTTAACTAGAAAAAAGAAAATATTAAAAAAATTATGCGGGGCGGGGTGGGGGGGTGAAAGTGAAAAAAGTTGTTATGTGGGGCGGGGCGGGTTAAAATTTTTGCAGGTTAAGCTCAACCTGCCCCGCCCCCCCCGCACCATCCCATTGCCATCCCTACCCGGAAGTCCAAATCCTAGATTCCCCTTTGGATATCTGGTTTGTAGTATTAATAATCATTATCCGGTATATATTTTATAATATGCTTTTTGAAAAAAAATATATATATGTTACTACATGAAGGGATATTTTCTTCATATAATAGCTCCATGTATTTCTAATCCCGGCAATCTTATTTCACATTCTATCTTGTATAACATATGCATGTATTTCTGAGGACAAGTAAATTGGTTACCAAACATGTTATGAATTGTGCTTGAACAATATGCAGAGATTAAGTAGGTAACCAAACAATGTATTAGCTATGCTGAATTGTACGCGGATATTAATTCTCCTTGTACACCCAACCAAACAATCCCTTAGAGTATGTACGAAAGCATCACCTAAACAAAAAAGAGCTCAACTTGTGTTGTACCTGGCCTCATGGTTTAAGTGCACCTCACATGAATCATGAGCAACACAGATGTAATCAGATAAAATATCCTAGTCCACTACTCATTTCTGTACAGATCTTCGGACTCATTCCTTTCTCAACACACACTTTGAAGGAGTACTTTTTTTGAGCTTAATCCCAATCATGTAGACATCTAGAAGGATGCTGGGGGCGTTCAATTGTGGATTTAGCAAAACCATTTTTTCCCATCTATCTGGATTTTGCTTCCTGTCCTTTGCTAAAAGAACTTTTGCATTTTAAGTTTCATATTCTACCAGCTTTTTACATGCTCTTTAACTCTGAGTCGGTGCATCTTAAAATGTAATTATATGATCTGCTACAACCCACAAGCAAATGTGTTAAGTAAGAGAATTTGCATTACTCATCAGCAAAGAAACGCATAGAGCATCAAAAGAAAGGGAAGGGTAGAGGGGCAGGCCCATTATCCCCAACTTTCAAGGCTGCGTTTAATAGTAAGGGTTGGCACTAGGTGAATTTCTCAGTCAAAAAATATGCATAGACCATCTTCATAAATGACCGAGAGACCTGTTGTCTAAGCAATAATCTTGACTAAGATGAGCAAATATGCTTCAAGAAAGACTACCTTCTGTCTGTGGATCAGCAATAAATCTCTCTAAGCAATCAACAAAATTTGTACCATTAAAAGGGTCCCCACCAATCCCTACACAAGTTGACTGTCCAAGACCAACAGCAGTTGTCTGAAAAACCTAAACAACACAACATAGAGAAATATAAGTTTCATTCTGGTCCAGATAGTGATGGTTCCAAATCTTGCTTTTTGAGAGAAAGATACCCAACAAAGATCAGATGCAACAAATATAGACTGTTAAAGGTTGAGAGTAATTGTAGTTAGACCAAGCCTTAAGACACTCATATTCAGTGGATTTTAGGCGATATAGACACTTCAAATAATAAAAATCTTACTGCACCATATGAAGCAGAGATGGAAATAATATGTACAATTTAAACTGTCAGCAAACATTCCTAGAAAGAGAAAATCTTACTGCTTCATATGTCAATGTACCAGATCGAGAAACAATTCCAATACGTCCTGGTTTGTGAATGTATCCAGGCATAATTCCAATTTTGCACTCTCCTGGTTTGATGATACCTGGGCAATTTGGACCAATCACCCGAGTTCTCGATTGCTTCTTAAGAGCAGCTTTTACGCGAACCTGTAGGTTTGAACAGAAAATCAAACATTAGAAGCAAGTTACTGAAATATTAAGTGTGTAAAGTTTGTTTTTTGTTAGGAGTTCTAAGGTTGCAAAGCAATCACATAAGCTCATATATGAATAAATACCCATAAAAATAGAACTCCCCCAATTGAACTTTTATTTCACCCACCTAAATATAGGTTTATGGCTTGTAACAAAGACTGTCAAATTTTGTTTTTGTAATTTCTTATTGGATCAAACAGCTAGAACCTAGAGTTTCAACTTTCAAGTGCATCAGAACCAGTCAATGCAATTGAATATTTACACTCACATACCTCCCAATTATATATAGTAACTAAATACGAGCAAAATCAACTATCAAAAAGTTTTAACCAGAAGGGGAGTTGACTGAAATGCCACTTGCAGTGTTTTAGATGGCGAAAGGCGATAAAAGGCGACAAAGGTCTGCCTCGTGAGGCAAGCGGCGAGGTGCTCGCCTTTTTGAAGTGCGGCACCAGCTAATACCAAAAAAATAAAATATTTAATTGCATATGTAAATAATCAAAATCTCAATAGCAATAACATATTAGCAAATATTTTAATTCAAAAACTGAAAATAGATAGTACATACTAAAAGCCTAGAACTTGAATGAGAAAAAAAAACAAAACAAAAGTCAATAAAGAGGTAGAAGTGACTCTGAAGTCCAAACAAGAAGGAAAAAGAAACCGAGGAAGAAGTAATCTGAAGAAGAAAGAAGAAATATGTATTGGTTGGACTTTGGAGTAGCTGAAAAAGTTTGGCGGGTGCCAAAGGAGTCTAGTCATAAACCCTAAAATTACCTTTTAACTTTTAAAACCCTAAATTGATCGCCTTTTTTTTAAGAAAATACCAAAAGCGACGCCTTTCTTGCCTCTCGCCTTTTGTTGCCATGACACCACTTTTTGAAGATCACCTCGCCAAAAAGCTAAAAGGCGATGAAGGTTCACCTCGCCTCTTGCCATTGGCGACGAGGCGATCGCCTTTCATGACATTGGCCACTTGTTTAGCTTGTAGATATAATGTTCCATTTGCTCAGTATAACAGAGGCCACAAGATTTTAAATTTTCATCCTTGACCAAAATCTTAGTTTGAGGTGACATCTCATTTACAACAAAAGAGAAGTAATTCCAAGCCACCAGTCTTGCGAACTTCTATGACGTATGCCATCGGAATCTCACTTCTCAGTAATTAGCACTATATTGCGGCCTGTATTTTCTGAAAAGGTTGTTCTCCAGCCTGGATTTGCTCACATTTCATTCCGAACCTCCCAGCTTCTAATAAATCAGTTAGTGTCTAACAGTTGTGGTTTTATATTTCTACTATTTTTTCCAAGGGAAGTCATTCCATATCAACCATGCCACTACGCTATAATTGTCGTCTGTCCCATACCAAGCAAGTCTTAAGATAATCAACTCAACTATAGGTAATACCAAATGAGTTTTGTCTTTACAACGAATCAATTAATCTGATTCCTATGTCAGGATAGCTTATTACAGTTTGACATCTATAATGGCAAAGCAAATCCTTACAAATTATAACAATTTACTTTCTGAACTTCATATTACCAAGGCAAGAAAAGGGGTGAGAAAGACCCTTATCCATGTCACAAGTCACAACCAGTGTTATCAAAGGTGCACTTAAGCCCTGAAGCGAGGCTCAAAATGAGTTGAGCGCTTCGCGTCACTTTATGTGCACTTCAGTGTCGTCATCAAGGCTCTAAAACATACTTTTCCTTGTGAATGAAAATTTCCTGAAGAGACGATGCTAAACCATTGATATTTCACTTTATCATAAAAATAATCAATTTCTTTATATATATATTTGTTATTCATGTTTATAATTATTAGTCTTGGACTAAACATATATATATTTGTATGCTTTCTCCATTTGCACCTTTTCTCAATAAATAGAGTGATTTTTGTTTTGGGTCAAGATGTGATGACTTGCCACATCATCATACCACTTAGGCACGTGGCATAAGATTGTCCACTGTCCATGTGGAAGGGCTACATTGGAAGAAGAATAGTCCTTAGTGGAATATTCTAGATAAATGTAGAAATTTCCCATGGTAGATCCTAAAATGCCTTGGATTTACATGGAAAGTCTTTGGAATATTCTAGGGTTGTAGAGTATTCTAAAGTAGGGGTTATTTGTAAATATATAGGGACTTGTGTAGCAATTATTATTTACACATCAACCCCTAATGAGTAGTATAAATATAGGGGCATTCATTTGTAAAGGCATCAAGCCAAAGCAAACAATCTTTCAAGCAATATAAAAGTCTTCTAACAAATTTTCTCGTGTCTTTCTTGTTTCTCATAGCGGTCTAATTTGAAAAGGCTTACTTAAGCTTACCAGATTGTGAAAGATTCGTGAGTAAATTGTCAAGCGCCGCACGAAGTGCTTAGTTCGAGTACAAGTCTCTGACAAAGTGGTATCAGAGCAAAGGTTAATACTAAGGGAATGACAAAGGAGGGAGACATCAACGGTACTATCAACACCAACGTCAGGCAGGATGATGGAAAGAAGCACCAAAACGGAAGAAAGGTATTGTTACGCGACCCTACACCAAGCAAACCGCTAACATCCCACTCACCTTCAGCCCTGGGGCAAGTGATGATGAAAGTGGGGAGCAACCCATAGACGTCACACCTGAAATAGAGTGGAATGCAAGGGTTGACATAGCGAGGTAGACTGTGGAGATCTTAGGCGAACTCTTGAACGAGGTCAATGACAAGTTCAAGACTCTCGAGGACTCACCATTGAGGAGAATGACAACATCCGCAAAGAGTTGGAGGGGGGTAAGCATGCGAAATATGAGGTGAAGGAAGCCATCACTTTCTTGGAGTGTCGAGCTCATGGATGCATTAAGCACTATTGAAACCATGAGCCAAGATGAAAGCGCTCAAAGGTAGATTGAAGGAGGATTTGCGTCGTTCAACAAAGATAGGGAGGTCAAGGTCGAGTCCCCCAAGCCACTAATGTTCAAGGGAGCTCGTGACATGCAAGAGGTGGAGAATTTTCTTTGGCATTTGGAGAATTAGTTCAAGTGCAATAGGGTTAAGAGCAACGAGAATAAGATCAACATTGTCGAGTTGTACCTCTTGGAGATGGTCATGATATGGTGGAAGCGAAAGGAATTTGAGATAACAAAAGGGCTTTGCATCATCAACACATAGGAACAATTCCGAGACGAGTTCTAAGAAGGCCTTCTTTCCTAACTTCTTCTATAAGGTGAAGTGCAAGTTCAGGGAGTTGAAGTAGAAAGGCAACATACGAGCATACATGAGGAGTTCACCACCCTCACGCTTCAGATACCTAACCTCATAGATGAAAATATGTTATTCCACTTCATGGACGGGCTACAAAACTGGGCCAAGACAAAGTTGGAACGACAACAAGTTAGGACTATTGAGGTTTGGACGCCAAGGCTATACTGAGAGGAAGGCGCAAACTACAAAGCAAGATCAACTAGACAACATCCATATAAATATAGTGAAAGAAAGTCAATGCCTCAAGCGCATAAAGGGTCCAAAAGGATAAAACGGAAATACCAGACTAACTATAATGATTTGTTTTTTTGTTGACAGATATCATATTAGTTTCAAACAATTACTAAAACCAAACAGAAAGAAGCAAAAATCATCTGAAGAAACATTTTCTATCAATGAGCACCCTGATAAGTCTTTGATAGGACTCATGAGTTTCAAGAACGGCATCGTCAAATACATCTCCAATGATAAAATAACATTAAGAGCCCGTTCGTACATAAAAGTTTGTTTTTTTAAAACTTTTTTTTTTCAAAAAAAAATTGGTTTACTTGTACTTTGTAGTCAATTTTTTCAATCCAACTTGAAGTTCAGATTTTCAAGTTTGAAAAATTGGTTCTAACCACTTTTTCAAGTAAAAAAGAACTCTTCACAAACATTTTTTTTTAAAAAATCAAATGAAGTGCATGTCCAAAAAACACGACTTTATAACCATATATTCTTTTTCAAATTAACTTTAAATAATATTTTTTAAAAATATCATCAAATTCATATCCAACTGCCTACTAAATGTTCTAAAATCTTGTACAAGCATAGACTAGAATGCACTCACTAGATCGAAACCCAGCAGCAATTTTTCACCACAAGTGAATGAGTTAGATAGCAAGAATTTATTGCACAAAATCGGGTAACCCTGGCATAGAACAAGTATAAGTTCTGGGTTTTAAATAAAATCATTAGTCATATGCATTTCCTCTTTTTGGGTGGGGGAATAAGAGAGAATTTAGTAGATAGGACTTCTATCTTACCATATCATGCTGAGGAATCCCCTCCGTTATGCAGACAACTAAGTCCAACTCAGCTTCCATGGCCTCCATAATAGCTGCAGCAGCAAATGGTGGAGGAACATAAACCACTGAAGCATTAGCCTTTGTCTCTGTTTTTGCCTCTGCAACAGTATTAAAAACAGGAAGCCCCAAATGTTCTGTTCCACCCTTCTTGGGAGTCACTCCACCAACCTATTAACGCACACAAGCATACATGAGGAATTCAGAAAAAAACAATTTACTTTTTAAAAAATAGTAACAAATAAAAACTATTTTCTAGCCTCAATGACTTTCAGTTTCCCAAAATAAGAGCATTCTATTACAACATTAAGAACAGAACTTTTCAATCAACTCCTGAATAAAATGCACTTATATCTATTGTAGATATTGTAGATACAAGTTGTTCATGCATGGCAGTGCATTTTTAACTTCAATTTTATGTCTTCCATAGATACTTCATACATAGTTTTCATTTTCTTCATGCACTAGATATCAATACATTGGAGACGGAAGAAAGGTATCAAAAAGATTTGAGAAAACAAAATGTTATCATGAGAGCAAGAGTTACCTTGCTAAGAATTGGTTGCTCTACCTTGAGAAACAAACAGGAAGCTACTCCATTGATTTTTTTTAACCCTTATTAGAGGACTTCCAACTTACTCCAGTCCAGACACCCGTGAATTCAATCAATTTACACTCCAAAAGCTTTCATGATATAATAGGCAACTATCTTGTATAATCACTTCAGCTAGGGTAAGTGCAAGAACTAACTGTCCATTTTAGAGCATTTACTTCCCCTATGCTAACTCAAAATGAGTAAGACAGTACAACAAGGAATAATGAATATTCCTTCTAACTGGTTGATAAAAATGAAAGAGAAGTTACACAAATATAAATTCACGGCAAAAACAAAAGGCAAGTGTGGATCCACAAAACTGTAACCACATCATAGATATTCAAGAATAACATTTCATATGGATCACCTCAACTAACAAATAAATAAGAGAGCCGATGAGAAAGGTGAAAGATGGGATACCATTTTAGTACCATATTCAATGGCTTGTTCAGTGTGGAAAGTGCCGTTTTTGCCGGTGATGCCTTGACATATGACGCGGGTGTTTTTATCAACGAAAACAGCGGGCGGCGGTGGTGGCGATCCAAAGTAGCGATACTGATGCCATAATGGAGAAGCAGATATCGTCGGACTACTAGGGTTAAGCTTTGTACTCAAGTTAGATATCAGTCTTGTGGCTTGGCGAGCCATGGATTCCGATGCCCTATCTCTCTAACCAGAGTCTGCTTTGGTGGCGTGGTGTTTAGGTTTTATGCACCAAAGAAAAAGTCTTCTTTTTCAACAGAGCAAAAATGCTCACGAGTTCCTCTTTTCTTAGGGTGTGTATAGATAGTTCGGTTTATGTATTATTAATTCGGTTTATTCATTTTTTATTTTTTGATATGTTAAATTAATAATCAAATAAGAGGATATTTTTATGAATTTTTTGTTTATCAGTTTTAATCTTTAATTATTCAATTTTCATTTAACTAATTTAACTAATAAGAAAATGTTTATAAAATAAATGTAGCACTTTTCCAACAATTTAACAAAGACAAGATAATAGTTTAACTTTACTAATACCCATAAATAGAAACAATAATAACTGACCTGACAAGAATTATACTAAAACAAAGAGAAATTAAGGGGTTGTTTGGTACAAATAATAATAATGCGGAGATTAATAAAGCATGAATTAGTAATATAGGGTTTGTTTTTATTAAGTGTTTGGTTTATTGTTTCCCACCTCATTTTGTGTTTGAATTAAAATTCTATAAAAGAAGTTTTCAGTTATACCCCTGAATTATTATGTATTTGGGTCAAGTAGATGATTGCCGGACAATATATTTTTTGTATGGTCTTCTAGCTAACTAGGAGAAGAACAATTTTGTTGTTATGTCTATTTTTCTCACTTGAATTATTTGAAGGTACATAGTTGTCATCTTAATAAATTGATCACTCACAAAATGCCAATTTTTAATTTAAAAAAGATAGACCATCTAGTTTTAAAATCGAAAAGATGGTAAACAATAGTAGAATCGAATAAACCATCTACATTTGTACATAAAAAAATGTAAGTTGTAATTTAATATGTATGCAATTTTATAAATTGTTCAAAATATAAATAATTAGAAAATCGTATTTACCTTTTTTATTAGTAAATGTTAAACAACTCACATTTCAAATATTGTATTGAATTTATTTAGCAACAAACGACTATTTCTAAATAATTTGTAAGCTAATTTATTTAAATGAATTTAGTAGTACAAATATAAACATAAAATCAAGAAAATAAATAAAATAATTAAAATGATTTGAGGGATAATTTTGTCTTTACATAAATTATCTCATGGTATTAAATCATATGTATTACTAATACTACCAAATAGAAGGTATCAGTAATACATCTCATAATACTATGTGGGGTGTATAATTAATTCATGGATTAGTTATACATAGGCCCAAAATTACTACTAAACATAGTATTAAATAATACCATACATAATACATGGATTGTTTATATTAATACTCCCTACCAAACGACCCCTAAGAGGAATAGAATTCTTACTTTAGATTTTGACATTTTGTATAACGTGGAGTTGTGAACTCAAAGTCAATGTGAAGTTTGAATTGAAGGTTAAAAGCAAATACAGTAACTAGTAAGGTATTGAGATTAATATTTAGGACACGTTTGAAAAGCCACAATGTAATTGAAATTTAGTATAATTGGATGTTGTTGCTCCCAATTGCACACGCTGCTCCCAATGGCACACGCAAGTGTACGTGGTCGCACAAGTAATATAGTGGCTCTTAAAAGAACTGCATTATCGAACCCAAATGACTTGTCGATTAACTATTTTTACTAAATTATACTAGTCTAATTATTTATTTAAGACTATCAAAAGTGTTTGATTTTTTATTTGTAAAGAAAAGAATGCAGGAATGAAATAATAAAATTACTTACTGTGATTTGGAAAATTTCAGGGCTGCAACATGTATAGGGTTTCATGTATCCCATCTCATGCATGAATTAACTACGGTTATCAAATTACTGATTTACATGGTTGAATTTATGATCATGGTCTCCCAACCTCTAATCGCCTACTCCAATTAGCTGTCTAACTACATCGTTGAGCAGGGATAGGCAGTCCTAATTGACGAGCATTTATATTTCATCTTATTTTGTAACCAAGCTAGGTGTTACGTCCAGGCGTCACTCTTAAACACAAATCAACTCAATTTAATGGAAGATCAAGTTTTTTGTATCTTTTGGTCTATCTACCTTAGCGTCTCCCAAGCTTAAGAGTAGACAAGAGATTTATCTATATGATGTCCAGTCAAGAAATACAAAAACAAGAACACAAAAGTAATTTTAAGTGAGAACCAACATCAATTCAAAACAATCGATGTTTGACAATCACCCATAGTCACAACCCCAGAATAAGGGTCTTTAGCTACTAATGTCTAAGAAAAGAAGAAAGAAAAGAACCCTAAAAAGTATTGACAACTTTATACTTTGATGCCCTCTAATTGATCCTCCCCTAAAAATAATTATTTTCATGGACTATTTATAGATATAGAAAATCCTAAATAAAATAACCGAGTCCAAATCAAATTAGGAATCTAAAACCAAAAGGAATTAGAATTCTGTAAAATTTGAGGGTGCCTTGATTAGTTGCCACGTGACAACATGCCTTCCTTTGCCGTTCACAATTCGCAATATGCACTCATTATATATTATGTATTATTATATTTGTTATGAAACTATAAAATAAGAAGAAAGTAGAGAAGACTTATTATTTCTCTTGAAGTAATTCATAAATCTGATTTACAATGAAAGAAAATCCCTTTATTTATAGGGAAAAACTGACTTGGTTTCCAAGTAGGATTCCTAACTTTTCTCTAACAGACTCCACATAATAGACATTCACTATAATACAAATATGTTTATAATTAACACTCCCCCTTAATGTCTATTTGATAGATTATATGCATCGTTAAAATCTTACTAGATAAAATCCAGTGGAAAAAAATCTAGTGAAGGAAAAAGAGTACACATATCTAATAATACGCATTATGTATATGTAACACCCCGTATGCTAGGACTATCAAAATACAGATTTCAGAAGTTGCAGGTGCCATCGACGGGCACCACCCACGGACCGTAGGGTGATCCACAGTTTGTCTTAGTGGTCCGTGGTTCACCACCTGCAACCACATTCAAGAATCCCTAAAAAATTCGGCTAAAGGTCAGCCTACGCCAGGACCTATGGACAGTAGGTCAGACCACGGTCCGTGGTCCAGGGCCATAGGTCAAACCCTCAGATTTCAACTCTCTGAAGCCGAGCGACGACCGACCAGAACGGACCATCGGTCCATCCACGGTCCGTCGGTGACCCCAACAACTTTTAAGTCAGGGTCGTTTGGTCTTTTCCCTATGTGTTGGACACCTAAACTACGTCGTTTAACCCTAAACTATGTGGTTTTGCTCAGTTTTAGCCTAGTAAACTAGTTAGAACTCCCTAATAAATCTTTCACCAAAATCAAGAAAACTTAGAGCAAATTAGAGAGAAAAGTCGAGCAGCCCTAGTTCAAGAACACAACAAGTTCTCGTCAGTTCCAACCTCGAAATCGAAAGATTTCTCCGTGGAATTCGTCACCAAGTATGTGGGATTTCACTAGTGGGTTCCTTTCACCTATTAGGTCCCTAGATTTCAGTCAGAATGTTGATTCCCTTAATATTATCTAGACCTAGGGTTTCTTGAATGTTAGAAACTATTGGGTTTTAGCTGTTAGAATGATCCAAATCAGATTATCATATTGTTGCTTAGTTTCTTACATGATATTCAGAACCCTAGTTGTGTAGATTCATTTAGTTCATGAATTACACATGCTAGGTCAATCTAAACAGATATACATGCTTTAACTTAAGAATGACACAATATCAATTATAATTGTTGCAGTCTCAGAGTTTGCATGTCAGTAATTGAGCTATCCAGTACTTCAATATTTCAGTCATAATATTGCTTACATACATTCTGATTGGGAGTAGGCTTAGACCGAATGGACAATGGTTTAACGTACCTGAATAGTCCTAGAACTACGTGCTTGTGTAGGTTTATAAGTCCCCTCTATGGGCATTACATTTTAGTGATCACACCAGTCATGCCTCTATACCTCTGACAGGGTGTATTGGGTCCTCTCGATGGGGTGTATACATCAGACTCCACATTTAGCTCATGTGGTTTTATGTCGGTTATTAGTAGCTCCCATAATCAGGTTCTATTGCATTGACCAGGTTATCAGTACAATTCAATATTCAGTTTCAGCATGTTATAAAATTTGGTCATTGCATTTAGTTCGTTCATGTTCAGTATTTTCAGTATAGTATCATGTTCATCTTGTATCAGCGCTCAGTTATATGCTTTGTTCAGTTATGTACATTGTTCAGCTTTATTCTATCCTGCATGCTCAATACCTTTCAAGTATTATCGCATACTATGCGCTACATCTTCTCGTGATGTAAGTTCAGGTCCTCAGCATTCAGATCACCCAGATTGACTCCCGATCTCCAGTTCAGCAGCATCAGTGGTGAGTCCTCATTCTTCGAGGACGATTGACATGATTATTTCTTTTCCTTTCAGTCTTTAGTTTCAGTTTTGCTAGACTTAGCTGGGGCATGTCCCAACATCTCTAGTCAGTTAGAGGCTTTATTTCAGACATAGTTAGATTCAGTTTTTAGCTTTTGAGTTTGATATTGCAGTTGTCATTAAACTCACAGATTATTTATTCAGAATAGAAATGGGTATTTCCCGATCATTTCATTTCATTTTATGATATGTTTCTAGCTTCCGTACATTATATTTTGTTTAGTAATCTTTTAGTATGCTTATGATATGCCAGCTCAGGGTTATCTTGGGGTCACTCGTGATCCTAAGTCCCGTGCTACATCACGGGGTAGCTTCGGGGCATGACAAACTTGGTATCAGAGCTAAGGTTTAAGATTCCTAGGATGTCTGAAAAGCCTCACTAAGTAAAGTCCTTGTCATGGGTGTGAAGTTCACCACATCTAATGAGAAGGAGGCTGGAAAGTGTTTTAGGAAAACTTCACTTTCTTGATATTCTTATCATGTGTAAGGTATGATCTAATTCCTTGTTCCTAACTCGACGTTGCGCGCTTTCAGATCTTGCCTCCTCGTAGAGCTTAGAGAAGGAATGAGAATGCACACAATGCCAACACAACTCCTCCAGTCCCAGATCAGGAAGTTTTGAATGCTTAGTTTCGAAATGCCATTCAGTTTTGGCTTAGAGTGTGACAAACCAGAACAACCAGCAGGTTCCAGTTCCTGCAAATGCTAATGGTGGATCAGTGGTATCCAAGGTTCGTTATTTTGTTAGGATGAATGCACCTGAGTTTTTTAGGGTCGCAGATTGGTGAGGATCCTCAAAACTTCATAGATGAGGTCAAAAAGATCTTTGGAGTGATGCAAGTGACAAATGATTGGGTGGAGTTAGCATCCTACCAGCTTAAGGATGTAGCTCACATATGGTACACTCAATGGAAAGAAAACAGGGGTGTGGATGCAACTCCTATCACTTGGGAGTGCTTTAGTGAGACTTTTCTGGACATGTTCTTCCCAAGAGGGTTGAGGAAGGCAAAAGCTCAAGAGTTCATGAATTTGAGGCAAGGTAGCATGTCATTCCAAGAGTACGGACTTAAGTTCACCCAACTTTCAGGTATGCTCCTTACATGGTTGTCGATTCCAGGGCTCATATGAACAAGTTTCTATACGAGGTATCCGACTTAGTGAAAATAGAGTGTAGGAATGCTATGTTGCTGAAAAATATGAACATCTCTAGGCTCATGACTCATGCTCAGCAGGTTGAGGGAGATAAACTTAGGGAAAATGCTATGGATAATAAGAAGGCTAGGACAGGAAACTATGAGTATTCTCAACAGAAAGGTAGGGCATCAGGCTCTAAGTCTCAGGGAGTATTTCAGGCACCAGAACTGTCACTCCCCGAGCCTACACCCCGGACATAAGGTACGAAATAAAATGACCCTTAGGCACTGTTGAACTGCGTTTCCACTCTAAGACTGGCTCATTTGGAAACATGAACTTGACAACTCGAGTTCTACAATCAACTGAGGCATAACAGGCATGAAGCCAGTCCATACCAAGAATGACATCAAAATCTACCATGTCTAACTCAATTAAATTAGCCACGGTACTCTTGTGATTGACGGAAATGGGACAATCACGATAGATTCTCTCTGCTAGAAAAGACTCACTAATAGATGTAGAAACACTGAATGGTTCACTAAGTTGCTCAGGAATAACATCAAAATTCATTGCAACGTAAGGAGTTACAAAAAATAAACTCGCTCTTGGGTCTAGTAAAGCATAAACATTAGAGTTAAAGACTTGGATCATACCAATGACAACATCTGGTGAATCCTCTTGCTCTTGGCTACTGGTGATAGCATATAGGCAGTTTGATCCTCCACAGTACCGGCCGTAGCCCCTCTAGGTGCAGCTCTGTCTGGTGGAGCAACTGAAGAAAACTGGGCTCTATTGCCCCCATTACCATTACCCTGCCTGCTTTTTGGACACTCGCACATGAAATGCCCATTCTGGCCACACTTGAAACAACCAGTAGAGCCCTCACGACAAGTACCTGAGTGGTTCCTACCACACTTAGCGCAGGCAAGAGGCTTACTACTCCCTTGCGCCACACTACCCTGAGAATAGGCAAGCTTGGCTCTGAAATTCTGACTATTGTACTCACTTTTGTTCTTACGTGTAGGTGCACTAGCAAATGATGGAACAGTTCCCTTCTGTTTTTATTGGAAGGATGACCGGTTGGCATTACTCTTCTGCTGCCGGACTCATTCCCTGTCTTTGCTCTCTTATTCTTAAACTCCTCTCTATCCCTCAACTTCTCTTCCTCAACCTGCTGCACATAGAACATCAACCTTGAGATATCCATGTCACCTATCAGTATTGCAGCCCTGCCCTCTTTGCTTGATAAACGGTACAACCCAACAACAAACAAACTCATTCTACTCCTCATATCCGCAACTATCTCCCGAGTATAACGGGATTGTTGGGTGAACTTCAACCCATATTCATGAATGCTTAAAGAATCCTGTTTAAGTGTGAAGAACTCTCGTACCTTAGCCTTTTTCAGTTCTCGGGGAAAGAATCGCCCCAAGAAGGCCTCCTCAAAACAAGCCCAACTCACAGGTGGTACATCCTTAGCTCGGTTCTTCTTCCATTGATCGAACCAAATCCTAGCGACACCTTTCATTTGGTATGCAACTAGTTACACCCTCTCAGTATCAACAATGTGCAAGACATCGTATACCTTTTGTAGCTCCTCAATAAAGTTCTCTGGATCCTTCTTAGTGCTTGAACCAGTGAAACCTGGAGGGTTCATCCTCAAGAACTCACGAATCCTTGAAGTGTCAGCCTCTTCTTATCGAGCTCCTCTTTGTTGCCAAACTTGATTAGTTACAGCTTGACTTAGCATCCTAGTTGCTTCCCGAAACTCAATATTAGTAACTTCTCCTTGAGGTTGCACTTTAGGTGCATTGGGTACCCTTTGCTCCTCAACATTACGCCTAGCAGGACGACCTCTGACAGCTCTTTGTGGAGGCATTATTATCTGAAAACACGCGCAAGCACTAGTTAGAAGGAAACTTTTTAGAGATCAAACTCTAATGCACGTAATGAGTGTGAAAGAAGTGAGAAATTTTTCTAAGTGTTCCAGCCTCGTAATTATAGATGTGGCGTACTTCACAAAGATAACTAGGACTCTACAAATACGGCTTCACACTCCCTAGGACTCTTGAACTCTGTGCTCTTATATCAAGTTTGTCACTCCCCGAGCCTACACCCCGGACGTGGCTGACACTCGGGAACCATTGCTGGCCCCAAGCGAACCCTTGGCCTAGCTTACTTACTCAGCGGAAGACTTAAACACAAGAAATAGTCTTAAAGGATAACTCATGCAAATATCTTTAAGGAATATTAAACTTAGCCAAAATGGCAACTCAAGTCTCAACCATTAAAACAGGAAATAGTAAATTCAAGAACTAACATCTAGCTATCTATGAAGCCTCTAAAACAACTGAGATGGATGTCGGGACAAGACCCCCGATCATCCTAGCAATTTAAATACTAAAAAGCAAATGATAACAAATGAGCCCTCCGAAAAGCAAGGAGGCTCACCAGCTGAGTCTGAATGCTCAACTGGACCAACGAGGCGCTGGATGATGATCCTGGTTACTTGTGTCTGTATCATAATAAGATGCAGGACAAATGACATCAGTACATTTAATGTACGAGTATGCGAAGGGAATTCTAAAACAAGACATAAGCTTGAAAGGAACTGAAGAACTTACCTGGCTCAACTCAACTCAACATAACTGAACTCATTTCAATATAAAGTAGTTTAAAACAAGTGCAATATAAGGAAAAGCTGTTTAAAACATGTATGTCAACTCTGTGTATTTGGAAATACAACAATATTCTGTGTGTATGCAAAGATACACTATAACTATGAAATGTATGTAAAATACAAATAAACTATGTATATAAAAATACAATTACTTCTGTGAGAGTTTCTCTAACCGACAACCATCACTTAAGTGCTATCGTGATGATACATCATTTTGCCTCACACTGCCAGGGCCGTCCTATACCTTGCCATGAATATAGAACCTGAACTACTAAGTGGATCCACTAGTCTATTCTAAAAAGCATTAACAAATCATCTAAAAACTATGATCTTTTTCTACCCATGGTGGCTACATGGTTTATGGGGGCTGTGAGTTGTTTGAACTCTCCCCCATATCGGTGCTCAATACTACTTCCAAAATATGATACTAGCTCTTATGTTTAAAAACATACTTCTTTCTGTGATTTGAGATAATTGCTCAAAAACTTAGGTCAAAGGCTATCTTAGAAATCAACGTTTCCTTTCTTTCTTAATTGTGATATCATTTACTTTTTAACTAAAAATTAGCTCAAAGACTCTTTGGAAATCTCAGTTTCCTTTCTTGTTTAAATGTGAAAAGATTTACTCTTTACTGAAAACTAGCTCAAAGGCCTTTTTTGGAAATCAAGGTTTCCTTTCTTCTTTAAATGTGAAAACATTTTAAACTCTTTGGGAATACATAGTCCCTATATACTCTTTTGAAGAACTGAACTTCAACTTTACTCTTTACTCAACTAAAAACTCATGTCTTAAAACAAAGTTAAATCATATGTAAAAGACTTTTGGAAGACTCTATGAACTTCTCTTGACTTGGCTCTTAACTTCTTTTGATTGGGATCTTAACTGATCCTTAAATTGAATTATGGATTGAAGGATTGAGATTTGTGACAGGAAAGATCTCATGATGTTTAGGAGTGTTTTTAGATAGTTAAACACGAGAAAGGATCAAGAAATCACTGTCTAGAAGCAAGTCTGGGATGTGGAGATGCATTTAATTATTTGGTCGTGAAATAAATTTTGAGGCAGAACGGTCCGTGACCGCTCCGCGACGCGAGAAAGATTTTTCCAATCCTTAGGAACAGGTCCGCATTGCGGATATGGTACCCAAATTTACCCGACTTGTTCCTTCTTCGTTTTCTAACCCCAATTTGCCTAAATTCGATTCTTTTTCTCAATTCCTCTTTAAATTGAAATACCCAGCATATGTACACAAGAATCTAATCAAATACAACTCTAAAATCGACCTTAAACTCTCAAGAACTCCTCAACCTCATCCCAAATTCAAGAACGAAAGTAAATTCAAGAACACACATCGAGAAGATTCAAACTTTCAACTTTTAGGATGAATTCATGCTGAATTAAACATGTTTGGCACGTGGGTGAATGAACTCAACGCTGTGTGAACTCACATACCTGTAGGGATCACCCGTTGATGAAATCGACAAGCGATTCTTGAAGAACTTGACAATTCTTGCTCGTTCTCCTCCTTTCTCTTCTTCTCTTCTCTTTTCTAAAACCCTAACTCAATATCGTAAAAACATAAACTGAATCCTATCAGTTTAGAACCCAATTAATTACCAGAAATGAAATTAAGTCATTGGGTATGTTAAAGACCATAATGCCCTTCTAAAATCCGAATTGGACATTTCCTTATTCGAACAACCCAACTTCCAATGGGGATATCTCACTCATACAAAGTTGGAATCGCTCAAACTCTGTAGCGTTAGAAAGATCATTCCAACATCTTTCCTACGATATCTGGAAACACACCTAACTTATCTTGAGATAGAAGTATGGTTGTTTGAAGTTGACCAAATACTCAACTTTAACACACTTAACAATTTCCAGCTTTATACTTTCCAAAAATGACTATTTCCTCTTTTAAATTCCTTTTTAGTTACAAGAACCTACCCAACTTGTCCAAAGTGTGGTAAGAACCATCTGGGCGAGTGTCTTGTAAGAAAGAAAAGATGCTTTGGGTGTGGTTAGTCTGGTCACTGGTTGAAAGATTGCCCTTCTACTAAACAGGGTCTAGGAGACAATAATGGTATGGCTTAGTCTACAACTTCAGCAGCACCGGTAGGTCGCTCGACTCAGCAGGGCAAGTCATTTGATACTGGTGGTAGACAACACCAAAACTGGTTGTATGCTCTTCAGGCTCACTAGGATCAGGAAGATTCTCCTGATGTAGTCACTGGTACATTATTAGTTTTTAACTTAGATGTTTATGATTTGTTAGATCCAGGGGCTACTCTTTCCTTTTTAACTCCATATATAACAGTAAACTTCGGTGTCAGTCCAAAAACTCTCTCAGAAGCCTTCTTAGTCTCTACTCCAGTCGGTGACCCAGTTATTGCTAGACGGGTATACATAAACTGCCCCGTCACAGTCTCCCAGAGAGTCACCTCAACAGATCTTGTAGAGTTAGAAATGGTAGATTTCGATATCATTCTAGGCATGGATTGGTTACATTCCTGTTATGCCTCTGTCAATTGTAGAACTAGGATAGTTCGTTTTTAGTTTCCAGATGAACCAATCCTAGAATGGAAGGGTAGTACCTTAGCTCCTATGGGCCGATTCATTTCTTACCTTAAGGCTAGAAAGATGATCTCTAAGGGTTATCTTTATAATCTAGTTCAGGTTAAGTATTCAAACTCCAAAACCCCAACTCTTGAGTCAGTTCCAGTAGTTAATGAGTTCCCAGAAGTGTTTCTAGAAGATCTTCCCAGAGTTCCTTCCGAAAGGGAAATTGACTTTGGAATTGATCTCCGTCCAGATACCTAACCTATATCTATTCCTCCTTACAAAATGGGTCTAGATAAGCTTAAGGAATTGAAAGATCAGTTGAAAGACCTTCCAGATAAGGGCTTCATTAGACCTAGTATTTCTCCATGAGGTGCACCAGTGTTGTTCGTGAAAAAGAAATATGGTTCTCTCAAGATGTACATTGACTATCAGCAGTTGAACAAAGTCATAATCAAGGGTGCTAGTCATTTCTCAAAGATAGACCTCAGACCCGGTTATCATCAACTTAGAGTCAGAGATAATGACATTCCAAAAACAACCTTCAGAACTTGGTATGGTCATTATGAATTTGTAGTTATGTCATTTGGACTAACCAATGCTCCTGTAACTTTCATGGATTTGATGTACATAGTGTTCAAGCAGTATTTGGACTTGTTCGTTATCGTCTTTATTGATGATATCCTTATTTAATCTAGGAATGAGGAAGAATATGTGAATCATTTGAGGGTTGTCTTGCAAAATCTCCAAGATTGCCCAGTTATTCGCTAAGTTTAGTAAATGTGAATTTTGGTTTCAATCTATTGCTTTCCTTTGTCATATTGTATCTAGCGAAGGGATCCTAGTGGATTCTCAGAAAATAGAAGCAGTGAAACAATGGCCCAGACCTACCTCTCCTACAATTATCAGAAGCTTCTTGGGTTTAACAGGTTATTACAGAAGTTTCGTGGAAGGATTTTCATCCATAGCCTCTCCACTGACTAAGTTGACTCAGAAAAATGTTAAGTTTTAGTGGTCTGATGATTGTGAGAAAAGTTTCATAGAACTGAAAACTAAGTTGACTACAACTTCTATTTTGACTCTACCAGAGGGTTCAGACGGTTACGTGATCTATTGTGATGCATCCAGAGTCGGCATCGGCTGTGTATTGATGCAACGAGGTAAGGTTATAGCTTATGCTTCTAGACAACTTAAGGTGCATGAGAAGAACTACCCAACTCATGACCTCGAGCTTGCAACAGTGGTAGTTGCCCTTAAGGTTTGGAGACATTACTTGTATGGTGTTCACGTAGATGTGTTCACAAACTATTTGGGCCTTCAGTATGTGTTCATTCATAAAGAGTTGAATCTTCGTTAGGGGAGATGGCTTGAGTTTGTAACACTCCTCAAAATGAAGTAGGATAAAGTAGAGCCTCACATGGGTCCTATGCATTAATAACTTGTTAAAATAATGAAGAATAGCCTTTTTAGTCAGTTTTAAAGAGTTTGGTAGTCAAACGTCAAGGGATGACCAAGACATTCAGAAACTAGTCTTTTAAGTGTTGGTGTGTTCTAGTATGTTGTTCATGTTTTTATGTGTTGTATGGAGTCTAAAATCAGTGTAAGTGACTCTAGTGTCTTAATAAATGTTTTTAGGGTCAAAACGTTCGGGTACGAGTCCTCGGGACCACCCTAAGGGTCCCCGAGGAGGACCTTAACCCTTGGCCAAGCAAGCTGCCAAGGCAGCTTGAAGTTGTTCTTGGAGGGAGTGACTCCGCGTTGCGGACCTGTTCCACCAATGGCCAAAAAGTGGCTCTGCATCGCGAAGACACCGCGGACTCTACTGTCTCAAAATTTAATTTTTAGGAACTTATGGGAACACCTCCGCGTCGCGAACTTGTTTACCGACTAAATCTGCGAATATAAAACTTAAGTTGGACTTGTTTAATAAGGTCCAACTAAGTGAGGGGTAGTTTGGGTACTTTGGGTTATTATTATTTTAAGTGTTTTTAAGTATTTTAAAGGTATTAAAACATTTAAGAGGTGTATTTGAATTCATTCTTCCAAAATCAAAACCCCAAAGTTCTTTCTCTCTCTAAAGTTCTCTCAAGTTCATGGAAAAAGAAGGTGGAGAGCTAGGGTTTCAATTGAGGGTTTCCTTCCACCAAATTTCATGGATATTTCATCAATTGAGGTTTGGTGGCTCTTCATCTAGGACTCATCTTCATCCTAGAGTCAATTTCAAAGGATTTTACAATGTTTTCAAAAAGTGACTAAAAGCTTGTTTTTGAATTCTATCAAGGGTTCTTGCATGAAAATGATTTGAAACGTTTAGGTATGGATTAATTGATGTTTGTTTGTGGTTTTTGAATGAAATACTCCATGAACACTTGTCTTCTACAAAACCCTAAAATTTGCTATGAAGTGGGTCTATTTCTATAAATTGATGGAATTATGTGTAAAGTGAATTGTATTGATATCTCTTGTGTTGTTTAATGCTTATTTATGATTAATTGTTCATAATGGATGAATTAAGGGTGGTAAGCCTTATGGGTGAAGTGTTGGTGATTTTGGCTATGGCTTTGGATTATGGTAAGAAGGCTTGAACTCTCTTTATTGAGTTGATTGTTGTTGGTAGATTGAATCCACCTTTGGTGGAAGTGTTATATCTTATTCTTGTGTGGTATTATTGTGAATTGTAGCCATGAAGGCATTGGTGAAGTTTTTGTATAATGTGGGAATATTACATTATTGTGAATTGAGGCCATGAAGGGCATTATATGAGTGTTATCATATTGTTGTATTATTATACACATATGAGGCTATATGTAAAGTCCTATATGAAGCTATATGTAAAGTTTGTGTGAAGTTATAATGTTAAGATGTTCTAATGGTATTAATGTGATATTGTATAAAGTGTTATTATGCAAATGTGAAAGCATGTTTCTCTTGAAATGGTGATATGTGGTGATGATGGACTATGATGAGTCTTTATAAGATGATGTTGTAGCTCATATGCTAGACTTGAGTATCTTGTCTTGTGNATAAAGTGTTATTATGGTAATGTGAAGGCATGTCTCTCTTGAAATGGTGATATGTGGTGATGATGGACTATGATGAGTTTTCATAAGATGATGTTGTAGATCATATGCTAGACTTGAGTATCTTGTCTTGTGTCATGGAAGCTTGATTATATATATGAATGTTTGGTTGGGCTATGACTTAGTAATGGAGCTCTTCCTATAAATGCTAAAAGAGGAATTCTAGGCCAAGACTTGAATTGGTAGACTTAAGTATAGTGCCTTTTTATGAGTCTAGCTTTTCTAAGAAAATGTATAACCTTGAAGTATGGGCCTTAGGGCGATGTTCCCTTCTTGAGTGAAATGATAGACTTAGAGATGGATGGAGCCGAAACGGTATGAAAATCCTTATCTAAGAAAGTCAAATGAGCTATCCTTATGAACCTAGATTGGCTATGACTAAGAAATGGGGCCTTTCTTGGAAAGAGGTACTATGAGTTGGTTGAACTAGAAAAGGAACCCTCTCTAGTACATATGTGATTAAATACTCTATGGAAACCAAGGCTAAGCACCGAGTGGATGTGGTTAGGATGGTGGCCTAGTTGAGTATGAGATTAGGCACAATGAACATCCTTGGGCATCTCTTAAACTATGTGCCAACATGGGTTGCTTTTAGTTCTACCCTTGGCAAGTAGAACAACCTCCACGGAGTAGGATAGACTCCGGATTCCATACCTTGCTAGTATGGTCTATGTCAGTTAAGACCTATTTCCGTCATATAGGATGTGCACTCTAGTATTGGATAGGTTCTACAATGTGTAGGTAGTAGTATGGGATGCTATCTACACATGGCATGAGTAGGCTTAGAAGATACTAAAGTGAGTTCCCTAAGCCTTAGGGCTATTGTGTGATTGTCCCCTATATGCTTGTGTGTCTCTTAGATGGTTTTATAAAGAATGTTTAGTATGTTATAATGTAATGATAAAACCCTTGTCTATGGTAACTCTTAGGAACATTTAGGTGTATATGAAGAGGTTGTATGGGCGGTCGTTTCATTATTCACTTAAGTGTGGCTTAGGGTGACTTGAGATAAAGGCTTAAATGGTAATGAAGGACTTCCTTTGCTATCTTTTTTAAGTATTGTACACTTGTGTTAATTGAGTTGTAAATGATATGAATATGGTCTTATTTGTGAATGGTGACTTGAAATGTGGGTTTATGCTTGTGGTTGTAAAGGTTTGTTAAAGAAGGTCTTAAAAGCATACATTCCTTGTAAATGTCCGTTGTGCATGTTTTCTTGCATGGTCATCATACTTAGTACTTATTGTACTAATTCCATATATCTCTATTGGTACAAGTGTAGGTGGTGGAAAGTGAAGAGATCTTTTGAGGAAGCTTGGGATATTGACTCTTCTCAAGAAGCTTGGTATGTCCTCATATATTCGAGGACATGGTTGTTACCTTTCTAGTATTTCCACTTAGACATTGTATAAGACTTATATTTTGTTGTAAAGGGCCGTGCCCCTAAGATGTTCTATTCGTGTCTAAGATGGTACATGAAACTTAGAAATTCTACTTCATTACATTTGAAAGATTTTATGAGTATTATGAATTTGTTATGAAAAGTGTTTAAATTCCTTACGGTTTTTATTACCGAATGCGATGAATGAATGCTAAGAGGCTTGTATTAGACCTCCGAGAGGTTGAGTACGCATGTTACGACTTGGGGTGCTCTCGGGTCGTTACAGAGTTCCTCAAGGATTATGATATGAGTGTGCATTACCATCCTGTTAAGGCCAATGGAGTAGCAGATGCTCTTAGTAGACTATCTATGGCTAGTGTAGCACATGTTGAGGAATAAAGGAAAGAATTAGCTAAAGATGTTCACATTCTTGCTCGCTTGGGAGTTCGCCTTATGAGCCGATCAGATGGTGGTGTAACAGTTCAAAATGAGTTAGAATCTTCATTGGTAGCGGAGTTTAAGGAAAAACAAGACAGTGATCCTATATTGCTTCAACTAAAGGGTGCAGTCCATCAACAGAGGGCTGAGGTTTTCTCCCAAGGGGGAGACCATTAGGGTCGACTATGTGTTCCTAAGTTGGGTGAGTTGAGACATTAAATTCTTATGGAAGCCCATAACTCCAGGTATTCTATTCATCCATGCGCCACTAAGATGTACCGTGATCTGCGGGAGGTATTTTGGTGGAATGGTATGAAAATAGATATAGCGGATTTTGTGGCTAAGTGCCCCAATTGTCAACAAGTGAAGGTAGAACATTAGAAACCAGGGGGTATGAATCAGGAGATCAAAATTCCTACTTGGAAGTGGGAAATGATCAACATGGACTTCATTACAGGTTTGCTTCATACTTGCAGACAACATGACTCCATTTGGGTGATAGTTGACAGAGTTACTAAGTCTGCGCGCTCTTTGGCGGTTAAGACTACAGACTCGGCAGAGGATTACGCCAAGCTTTACATTAATGAGATAGTCAGGTTGGATGGAGTTCCTTTGTCTATCATCTCAGATAGAGGTTGTCACGACCCAGGGGAACACCCTAGAAGTAACACGCTGTACTTGACTCCCAAGGGGTCTCATACAAGCCCTTAGCGTATCATAACATAAGATAATAGAAAAGTATGGAAATTTTAAAAAAACTTTATCCATACAATCGAAGTCTTTTATAAAGCAAGCAACAGTCTTTACTACACTTTGTCTCAAACCATCTAAACAGAAATTTGAATTAAAAACCTTTGGGACGCAACCCCTACAATAGTCTCATGACATGAAAGTAAAAGACATAAAGGAAATAGTGGCTTTGTCCTTAAAGCTATGAGAACTCACCCAAATCTTCAACTCCTTGCTCTTTAGAAACCTATCCTCAAGAATGGAACTCATTCTCGAAACCCTACATTTGATTAGAATGTAGGCAAAGTATGCATTAGTACAAAAGTACTAAATATGATAGCTAGCACAACATCACAAGAGCATAATATCATGAGGGTTAGTCAACATAAGACATAATCCAATACTTCATGAAATATCAACTATAAGAATAAGAGACAACATCATAATCATAAGTAAAGTCTCCAATATAAGCATCATATAAGCATTATTTCACCCTCAGTATTTTAACTCATAAAAGAACCATTTCAAGTAACCTCAATGCATACTTGTGCAAGGCATGGACAAGGCTCCATAATTCCATCCAAGTTAAGTATCCCTCTTTGGTCATCCTAAACATAGTCCATATCACTAGTCAAGCTTTAGACTCTCATAAGTAGCTTCAAGTCATACTTGTGCAATGTATGAGTAAGACCCAATAATCCTACTCACACTAAGTACCACCTTAGGCATCATACTAATCACCTTAGGATCTCATTATTTAGCTTAACTCTCATAACCAAAGGAATCTCTCACCTTTAGCCAATACTCACAAAGAAGGCAACTCTTGCACAATCCTATCCAAACATACATCATATAAGAGAACACTTTCTTGAATAACCTTAAGTTGTACTTGTGCAATGCATGGATGGCATCCCATAATACCATTCATACAAAGTACCACTTTTAGGTCCTCATACTCACAATCCTGAGTTAGAAATTAGTCTCTCTCTTTAAACCTTAGAACACTATGAGGTATTTCCTTAAGCACATATTAGTTCATTATTAGGTTGAACCCTATGAGACACTTCTTTAAGCATGTCTAATTTCATTATTAAGATGGACCCTATGAGATACTTCCTTAAGCATGTCTAAGTCCATTAATGCTTTTGAACACTTGGAGATACTTCTTTATGTATGTCATAGTTCATTGGTTATGGAGATTGCTACTAGGGACCTGAACTCAACTATGTGAAGTCTTCCATCTCATGAGACCTAACTTTGGAAAAACCCACACTCTACTACGTAAGAGTTCCCCCTTTACCTTGGATAGTCCTCACATCAACTAGGTGTGGTTCTCCTTACAACTTGGATCCCAGACCCTATCTTGTGTGACACTTCATCTCATTGTCAATATCCACTTGGGGCCAAGCATACACCCCAAGATTTCACTATTAAGCCTTTCTTAACATTCATGTCTCATGGAAGGATGTCCTTGACAATCAATCCATGTTCAATTGATCTTATCACTTTATACATACAAGCGTTTATAAGGTAGGTTAGGTGAGTATAGGCCTTTTACCACAATTCTACCTATTAAACTTCTATTCATCACATTAGCTTTAATCTCAAAGCCCTAGTGATTCATAATTCCTGACAACAAGCCTTACTCTCAAAGCTTTACTTCATTCTATACTTATTCATATCTAGATCACAAGACATTCAAGTCACATGCTTCATCTTTAAGCAATTCTAGACATAATTCATCATAAAGACTCAATCTCCTTCATTACTAGTCAAGATCCATCATAGTTCAATTCATGTTTACATGTTTCTATTCTTAGACAATTACTACTCATAACATCAATTCTAAAAGATCACCTATGAACCCTCAATTTCACCTTCCATGCCACATGATTCAATTTCATCAATTAGACTAGGGTTAACCATGGAAAACATGTAATATCATCATATATCATGAATAAATACCAAAATAATCATAAACAAGTACTATCCACTCAATTGGAATCATACCCATCACTACCCACAACATAGGAAGAAACACTAGCTAGAATTGGGTTTTATCTTCACAATTGGGGAAAATCTAGGGGGGATCTATGGATGGCAGAATACATAGATGAATAAGCTAACACACCTTGATTCAAAGCCCTCACAAAAGCTTGAAACAATGGATTCTTGTTCTTGACCTAAGCTTCAAGCTCTATCTTCTTCTTCAAGTCTTGAGTTTTCTAGAGAGAGAAATATTTGAGTGGAGAGTATTTTGGGGTTTTGATTTGGGTCTTTTGATATAGTGACTTAATTGGGTGGTTAAATGGTTAAAATATCTTATATAGGTGTTTTAAATCTAGGTAAAACGACCCCACTCAATAACCACCTTATTTGGAATTTCCCAAAAATAGCCCCACTTGGTAGCCTACTGTCCAGGCTTCACGAGAGGCACCAAGGGTCGTGGTCCTCACCACTGACCGTGGTCCTTGGACCAGCTAGGCCACTTGGCTTGGCCTCCACAAATCAATGGCATGACCACGAGCCTTCCCACGAACCGTGGTCAAGACCACTGGTCGTGAAGTGGCTCGTGGTCTATGGTCTAGTGGCTTGGCCTCAAGGACTTGCCTTCACAAGTCTAAGGGACCTTAACAAGGCCTCCCACGAACGATGGTCAAGACCACCGGTCGTGGTGATGGCCGTGAACTTGGGGCAGTTCTTGCCAAGGGTGGGGCAGCCTTCGCCTTTGGCTTGGGCTTTGCCCCTTTGCCTTGGCACTTGCCCTTTGTCCTTGACCCTTGTAGCCCTCAACTAAACCCTAGTTGGTCTACTAAACTACAGGGTGTAATACGTACCTTGACGTTTAACCCCTAAACCCATAATTCTAAGTACGAGTAGTCTTATCTACGACTCTAACCCTCATATCAAACTCTAGAACCCTAACTTAAGGCTCTAGATTAGTCTACTAGTTTTCGGGGTATTACAATATCTCCCCCTTTGGATCATTCATCCTCGAATGACGATTCTCAACACTTAATAAAGGAGAGGACTCTAGACTAGCAGCCCGTCATGCATGCAACTCATCTAAATGCACATGAACAAATGAGGGAAAACTTAAATTCCAAACTAAACATGCTCAATGCAACACATGGGAGTAGGAACTACATCTAACAACCCAAGAATGCATAAGATTCTATATTTACTCATATTTAAGGAGGAACTACCATCTCCTATCTTAAACATGCTCAATATACGCTCATGGAGCCTAAATGCAATTTACTCTCAAAAAGCATTTTATTCAAGGAGGAATCTTTAAACTCTGACTAAGGCATGCTCATATATTTATCTCATGTAGTCAAATAAGCAACTCTACTCGATGCACTACAACATGAGGCATAGCAAAGCACATAAGTCATTTCTATCAAGACCTAAACTTTTTCATGAACATTCATATAAGGAAATCATGGCAACACATAAACACACAATAACCTTACTAACTAGGCCCACCATCTACCCCTTGGGAGTAAGCCTATACAAACTCTTCTAAACATCATTCATACTATGGACAACTTCAAAGTCTAAGATATCAAGTCATAAAAGACCAAACAATACCAGAACACAATAAAGCATGAAACACATACTGGTAGCCGCACTAGGATGTCACTCTTGATCATTCTTTGCTTGGAGGTTATAGAACCTATTCTTCTTTTGAGGCTCCACATCTATACCACTAGAGGCAACTTGCTTATCCTCCCTTCCCATGGCCTTAAGCACTGGGCAATCTCTCATTTTGTGTCCACTCTTCCCACACCCATAACAACCATCCATGCCGGCTAGGAACTTACTATAATGACTCCTTCCACACTTGGTGCAAGTAGACTTAGGTAATGAAGACCCACTACCTTTCTCTTGGTCAACCCTAGGGGTGTTGAAAGAATCTTGACCAAAGTACCTTTGTTTAGACTTAGGTCTACCTTGCCCATCGGACTTAGCATTAGAAAAGTTCCCCTCATTGGTCCTAGCCCTCTTCATCTCCCTATTCACTCGCTTGAGTTTTTACTCCTTAATTTGTTCGGCATGGACCATAAGACTTAAAATATTCATACTTGGGATAAACATTGCCGAACGACATTCATCGACTACCAAGTCGGACACTCCCATCACAAATTTATTCATTCTAGCCATTGAGTCCGTCACTATAGTTGGGGCATACTTGGATAGTTGGGTGAACTTATGAGCATACTCTTTCACATTCATACCTCCTTGACGAAGGTTAATGAATTAATGCATCTTTCGTTCCCTCAACTCTAGAGGAAAGAACCTATCAAGGAATGCTTATTTGAACTCTTCCCACTCTATTGGGCCCGCCTTTACTGGCCTATTGTCTTTCCATTGTTCATACCATATTTGTGCTACATCTCTCAATTGATAAGCGACTAGATCCGCTTTCTCTACCGAAGTCAATCCCATGATAGCAAGCACCTTATACACCTCATCTATAAAACCTTGAGGATCTTCCTCCACTTTGGAGCCATAAAACTCCGGAGGGTTCATCCTCAAAAACTCTCTCACCTTCAAAGCTGCGGAATTCACATTAGGGTTCATCGGAGCTACCATCCCTCTATTGGCTTGGGCCAATATTAGAAAAGCCGACCTAACCTCAACATCCGACATAACCAGAGGATTATTGGAGCTTGATTAGCTTGAGGAGGGACTTGGATGGAACTTGGAGAGGAACCTTTTGATCCATATTGCCTTCCTCATCTCTCCTAGCATTTGACCTTGTATTAGCCATACCCTGAAAAATCATAGGACAGAGATTAGAAGAGGGTCATACTAGAGCCAAACTCTATGGCACGACTTAGAGAATGAAAAAGTGAGATTTCCTAAACATCCAATAGCCTCCTATTCATAAATGTGGTGCACTTCACATTTATGAACAAGACTCTACTAGACATGGTTTGAGACAATCCTAGAACCATTCTAAACCTTGTTCTCTAATTACCAAGTTCGTCACAACCCAGGGGTACACCCTAGAAGTAACACAGCGTACTTGACCCCGAAGGGGTCTCATACAAGCCCTTAGCGTATCATAACATAAGATAATATAAAAGTACATAAATTTTAAAGAAACTTTATCCATACAATCAAAGTCTTTACTACACGTTGTCTCAAACCATCTAAACTCAACTTTGAATTAAAAAACTTTGGGATGCAGCCCCATACAATAGTCTCATGACATGAAAGTAAAAGATATAAAGGAAATAGTGGCTTTGTCCTCGAAGCTATGAGGACTCACCCAAATGTTCAATTCCTTGTTCCTTAGAAACCTATCCACAAGAATGGAACTCAATCTCCAAACCCTACATTTGATTAGAATGTAGGCAAAGTATGCGTTAGTACAAAAGTACTAAATATGAAAGCTAGCACAACATCACAAGAGCATAATATCATAAGGGTTAGTCAACTTAAGAAATAATCCAATAATTCATGAAACATCAACTATAAGCATAAGAAACAGTATCATAATCATAAGTAATGTCTCCAACATAAGCATCATACAAGCATTATTTCACCCTTAGTCTTTCATCTCATAAGAGAACCATTTCAAGTAACCTCAAATCATACTTTTGAAAGACAGGGACAAGACCCAATAATACCATCCAAGCTAAGTAACCCTCTTTGGTCATCCTAAACATAGTCCATATCACTAGTCAAGCTTTAGCCTCTCATAAATAGCTTCAAGTCATACTTGTGCAATGTATGAGTAAGACCCCATAATCCTACTCACACTAAGTACCACCTTAGGCATCATACTAATCACCTTAGGATCTCATTCTTTAGCTTAACTCTCATAACCAAAGGCATCTCTCACCTTTTTCCAATACTCACAAGGAAGGCAACTCTAGCACAATCCTATCTAAACATACATCATATAAGAGAACACTTTCTTGAATAACCTTAAGTCGTACTTGGGCAATACATGAATGGTATCCCATAATACCATTCATACTAAGTACCACTTTTAGGTCCTTATACTCACACTCCTTAGTTGGAAACTAGTCCCTCTCTTTAAACCTTAGAACACTATGAGGTACTTGCTTAAGCACATCTTAGTTCATTATTAGGTTGAACCCTATGAGACACCTCTTTAAGCATGTCTAAGTTCATTATTAAGATGGACCCTATGAGATACTTCCTTAAGCATGTCTAAGTCCATTAATGCATTTGAACACTTGGAGATACTTCTTTAAGTATGTCATAGTTCATTGGATATGGAGATTGCTACTAGAAACCTTAACTCAACTATGTGAAGGCTTCCATCTCATGAGACCTAACTTTGGGAAAACCCATACTCTACTACTTAAGAGGTCCCCCTTTACCTTGGATAGTCCTCACATCAACTAGGTGTGGTTCTCCTTTCAGCTTGGAGCCCAGGCCCTATCTTGTGTGACACTCCATCTCATTGTCAATATCCACTTGGGGCCGAGCATACACCCCAACATTTCACTATTAAACCTTGCTTAACATTCAAGTCTCATGGAAGGATGTCCTTGACAATCAATCCATGTTCAAGTGATCTTATCACTTTATACATTCAAGCCTTTATAAGGTAGGTTAGGTGAGTATAGGCCTTTCACCATAATTATACCTATTAGACTTCTATTCATCACATTAGCTTTACTCTCAAAGCCCTAGTGATTAAGCATTCATGACTACAAGCTTTACTCTCAAAGCTTTATTTCATTCAATCCTCGTTCATATCTTGATCACAAGACATTCAAGACACAAACTTTATCTTTAAGCAATTCTAGTCATAAATCATCACAAAGACTCAATCTCCTTCATTCCTAGTCAAGATCCATCATATAATCTTTATTCTATTTCAATTCATGTTTACATGTTCCTATTCTTAGACAATTACTACTCATAACATCAATTCTAGAAGATCACCTATGAACCCTCAATTTCACCTTTCATGGTATAAACCCACATGAATCAATTTCATCTATTAGACTAGGGTTAACCATGGAAAACATGTAATATCATCATAATATCATGAATCAATACTACAAAAATCTCAAACAAGTACTAACCACTCAATTGGAATCATAACTATCACTACCCACAACATAGGAATAATTATGGTGATACCATTCAAGAGGGAACTATGCTCTAGAATTCTTTAGTAGTATTTTAATACAGAAGATAGTATAAATTTTGAGCCAGTAGTAGAAGTGCCCAGAGTTAGAAGTATGCACTTAGATGATTAGAAACCTATGAAATAGGGATAGTTTAGAAACCTAAAAAATGGGGTACTTTAATTTTATCTTTCCAAGTATTTTATATGATTATGTCTTTTTTGTTGGTATTTACTTAAAATCGGGAGGACTTTTGAATGGAGGCCCTACTACTAGTAGAGGTTTGTTCTGGAGCAGCAATTTCCTTGTTCCAAACTATGTACCCCCAAAGGATTGTCTTAAATGACAAATTTAGTACATCCACAAAAGCAATTAAGAATGAATGTGACAGAATTCTACCATGGCAAATAGTTTCCCCCTTTTCGGTGTGAGGGTCATATCAAATTCCAAGTTACAGCTCAAATTGTCTTATTTTTGGTTGATGGTAAATATCCGACAAATGAAAAATATTTTCGTCAAAGGTTTTATGAAAGTCTTCCTCGTGTTTGAAGTATTAATTTACCTTGATTATGAATCATGTATTCTTTAAAGAAATTTTATAAGTTTTACTTGGTCAGGCATATCATGTTTAAAGTTCCTCAAATTATCATGCTTATGTTTTATGCATTTCTCCATACTGAGATTATTTAATATATTTATGCAAACTTGTGACTATATTGTCTTATAATATAGGGTGTGATGTTCGTCATCCGGCTTGTGGCTAGCTCGATTTGTTCTACTAGCACGGTGGATTGGTCAGTCTTCGTGCTCTGATGAGAAAACCACCGATGATTTATTTTTCATATTGTCTTTTAATTTGCAGAATTGCATGTTATATCCAACCACTCCTATGATGTTAGAAATGCTATGTCAAACGTAGTTTAGCATTCCACACTTATATTCATATTCCTCGTATGATATAAGACTTTTATTGTCTACTCTCTCATGCTATATTTCTTTTCCATCATGCTTATGCCAAATGGATAGTTTAGGGCCTCTTGGGGTCGTGTTTTCCATGTCATAGCTACATTGTACTTTGGGTTGGGATAAACTTGGTAATGAGAGAATAAAGTTTTTAAAAGATTATAGGATGTCTGACAAGTTTCGTTGAGTATAATCTTGCTCATGAGTCTGAAGTGTGCCACATTTATGAATATGAGGCTGCAATCCACTTAAGAAACTTCACTTATTTCACTACTCTAAAGTCGTGCCATAAAGTCCATCTCTATGAAGTTCTTTCTCTTTACTCTTTTCATGCTTTTTAGGATATGCCTCCTCAAAGAGCTAACGAAAGAAGAAATCTAGAGCCAGAGATTTCGTAAGTGTCGTTCGATCCTTTTGCCAAGCAAGTGACTCATGCTAAATTCCTAGTTGCTTTCCAAATAAATGTTGAAGCTATAACAAACTAAGATAATAGAGAGACTACTGATCCCGTTAACCCAAATGTTGGTATGTCGGTGATAAGGGTGTGCAATTTCACCAGGATGAGTTTCATGGGTCTAAATTTGATGAGTATACTTAAGAGTTCATTGATGAGATTTATAAGATAATGGAAATTATGGGCGTGTCAATGGTATAGAAGGAAAAATTGGCTTCTTATCAACTCAAAGGTGTTTATCAAGTTTGGTTCAACTAACAGAAGGAAGAGAGGGCTATTGATGTGGGTCCTCTTGATTTTGAGAAGTTTAAATAGAGTTTTCTCGATCTTTTCTTTCTTCTTGATATGAGATAGGTGATGGTGCTTTAGTTTATTATTATTAGTCAATGAAATATGGGTGTGAAAGATTAAGCTTTAAATTTCACTCAATTGGCTAACTATGCTCAATCTACGATTGTCGGCTCTAGGGCAAGGATGTGTAAGATTTTATTGGGTGTGTCTGAAATAGTGGTCAAAGTGTTCCACACAACCTTGTTTATCAAGGAGATGGATATCTCTCATCTAATGATACATGCCCAACAAATTGAAAAATTAAATCTATAGGAGAAATATAGGGAGTAAAAGTGGGCAAGAACAGTTAATGGTGACTTTTCTCGTTCTAGGTCTGGTGGAAATGTTCATTCTATAGTTGTTAAAATAGTTTATAGAAATTTAACAGTTTATAGAAATTTTCATGTTTCTGTTTCTCATAGAGCAACTCATATTGATCTTGTAGAGTTTGATATTTTAGATTTTGATGTTATTTTTGGGATGGTTTGGTTTCGTTTATGTTGTGCTTCCATAGACTGTAGTATCCAATTGGTCACATTGCAGGTTGTGAGCAAACCTTTCTTAGAATTGAAAGTGGGGAATTATGCTCTTATTGGTATGTTCATATCTTTCTTAAAGGCTGGAAAAATGGTTTCTACTGTAACACCCCGTACATTTAAATATGCATACGACTAAGTCAATATTGATGAAAGTATTTAAGCTCTAGAAGTAATGTGGTAATTAAACTTAATGTTTAAAGTATAGTGTTATGTTTAAGTTAAAAAAATTTCATTCGGAAAATGGTATAAAATTAGTGAGGTGCTTCCTTGACTAAATTAAGCTAGTAGGTGCATCACCTACTTCGACTTTTTGACTAACTTAATTAGAGCAAATAGTTGCATCATCTACCTTAATTATTAAGTACTTTCTTTTGTAGTGATGTCCTTGATAGGGACATTTTGTTTCATGTCGCAGGTACATGTACTCAAGTTAATAGCATTTGTCCAATATAACCAAAGGATACTCAGCTACCTGTGGTGAGTTCTATGTTTATTCATGGCTTGTCGAGTCTCTGACATATATTTGATATTTTATTATAGTTAAGGGTATATCAGGGTCCTGTCCCGACCTAAGAACAACGTCTATCCTTAAGAGGCTCTGTAGACTAATGTCAAAGTAAAACGTGATTATGTCTTGTTTTCTAGTAATTTAGGACTCAACGCCCAATCAAGTATATCTATTTTGGGACTATCTATGTTAGTCTTTTATGACAATATTTTGCTTATACTGATTAAAGAGTTATAATTTCATTATAGCATTTATGATAAGAAAGAGTTATATGTTGGCTCCCTTGGGTCTTTAGGGCATCGAATACCTGTCTGTCTTTATGGGAATTTGGGAGTGAAAAAAGTGGTATCAGAGCAGGTCATCCTAGAGAGTCTAAAAAGCCCTGTCTTGTAGAGTCTTACTCATTAATGTGTTGCACGCCACATTTATAATTAGAGGGATGCTTAGACATTTATGAAATGTTATCTTGTCTTATATTCTAGATCGTGCGATAGAGTTATTGTAACCACCCAAAGTACGCTCTAGTCGTGACATGTCGTTTAAGACCCCAAGAGGCCCTACACAAGTACATTAGCATACATCTTAGATAATAGAAATCAAAATATTTTAAAAGATAATTCATATCATAATGAGTTTTATAAAATGAAGCAGAAGTCTACATTGTCTCAAAGCCTTCTAGGACATCAAGAGTGACCGGGACCTAATCTGTACATTACATAAAATACTTTAAAGTAAAGACAATAGGAAATAAAAGTTCTATCCTCGAAACATAAGGACTCACCTATCTTCAATATCTACTAAGGCAATATCTAGCCACGGGAATGTGAAACCAGAGCATCGGACCCTACATTTGTATAAGAATGTAGGCATGAGTATGTGTTAGTACAAATAATGTACCAAGTATGATAACCATCCATAAAAGTAACCAAATAATGCTAAAAAGACTTTTCGAGACATGCAAAGACCAAGTTTAAAATATAAGATAAGAGATTAAAAACACAATCGTGATCATGGTCAATGCAAGTAGAAATCTTCTTAAATCACATATGCGATACTTCTTGAAGTAACCTTAGTTCATTGTTGTGGGAGTTTTGCTATTAATCTTAACTCATCTTATCATTATGAGACATCGGTATTCGCCTCTTGTCCTATCAATATGGGACAGGGGTATTCACCTCTTTTCGTATCATCAAGTGACTTGGGTAATCACTTCTTTTCTTATCATTAAGAGGACATGGGTAATCGCCACTTGTCTCATCATTCAGAGGACATGGGTAATCGCTGCATGTTTTATCATTAAGAGGACATGGGTAATCGATTCTTGTATTATCATTAAGAGGCATGGCTAATCGCCGCTGGCCTTATCATCCATGGAAGGCACATCAAGTATCTAATCTAAGCTAGGTTTCATTAGAATATCTCGTAAATCTTGATTCAAAGTTTGGTTTCGAAAACCTTTCAACTCTAAAAATCCTTTATTTGAGAAAACTCTTTCACAATTATGCTTTCATTGTATGTGAGAAATTCTTTCACAACAACAACAACAATTCTCACACTTCATCCAATTCTAAGTGTAGTTGGTCACTATCAAGTATAAACCCAACAAAGAGTTGGGGTTGATCCTATAGGGAGTGATATGGTAGAGAATTTAAGTATGTAGTGAAATGAGTGTTCTTATCGATTGTAGGAGTAGACATTTTCGAAACAATTAAAGTAAATAGTAGGGGTTTGAAAATTAATGTATAATGGGGGGATTAGAGTGATCAATTAAAAACTACGAACACACGGGGTAATCAAGTAGAGAGGGATCCTTGGGAATGTGATCAATTGAATACTAATTTCTCTATATGGGTGATTAATATTTACTAAAAGTAGTTGAATCTTATTGGGTAGGCTACGCTTTAGGTGTAATAGGCGTTTTTCAATCAACTATCATGAATTAAGCGAGTACTCTGAAACCTCGACAAGCATAACCAAGATAGACAACCCAATACCTCAATTAATCTACTCTTTCAAGCTAGATTGGTAGGATTGAATTTAGACCCAGTTTTTGAAGCTAAGTGCATAATGACCCAATCACTACAATCATCAATTAATAGTTTTTACTCTAAAAACTCTTTCTCAAGCAAGCTTAGAATACTATACTAGAATTGCATTTGCAACTAGAATTCATCAATTAAAACTCAACTACTAATTGAACCCATTTCAAATCGAGAATAAAATAAGTAAATACTAACACCCATAAGCTAATTTAAGCATTCAATCACATAATCACACCCTAAGAATGGGGTTTTTAGCTATAGAGAGTAAAGAGCAAGAAATAGTTACCAACTAAGGTTTCCATTAGCTTAGGTAACAATCTACAAGTTTTCCAAGTGCTTGAATTAACTTCCAAAAGCAATAACACCCTAAAATCTACTTAGAAACATAAAGAACATTGTTAGGGATAAAAAACCCAATGTAGGAACGCTCAAAAACTCAAAACTATCGCCCTAAAACATCAGAACTCCCGAACTCTTTTTTTAAAATAACATTTACACTTTTCGAGATTTTCAATTTCTGGACTAGTAGGTGAAATAAGTCGGGCGTCGCCAAGTGTTTCTTCCATCGCTTTCTTGGACTGACTTTTCACATTCTCTTTGCAGTAACTTTAGGTGATCGAAGTTGGGCCTGCTGACCTTTTCGGCGTTGCGCCAAGTGCCCCTTTTTCTCGTCTTTTGACTTTCTTTTTTATCAATCACTCTGTAACTTTAGGCGCTCAGAACGTCCTTCGCTGATCCAATCGGCAGTTTACCGAGTCACCCATGCTATCGCCGATTTGACTTTGTCCCTAGGCTGGCCTACTGGAACTTTTGGCGAGCTGAAGAGCCACTCGGCGAGTCCCCGAGAGGCTTTCAATCATCAGACTTTCTTTTCTTCAGCTGTTTCGCTCCCTTTTGCTTGGTAATGTCATGCCTTGCTTTTTTTTCCTTCATTGCTACAAATTAGCATTTAAATCAGTTTAGAGCATAAAATAGGCATTGAGGACACTAAAACTCTAGATATTAAGCCCTAAATGAGTAAAAATCCCCGACTCGTCATCACTCTTGTAACACCCCGTATGCTAGAACTACCAAAATGTAGATTTTCAGAAGCTACAGGTGCAGCCCACGGTTACCACTCACAGACCGTAGGGTGACCCATGATCCGTGCTGGTGGTCCGTAGATGGCCACGTGCAGCCCTCCCCATACTCAACCTAAAAAATTGTCTAAGGGTAGACCCACGGCCGGACCCACAGACCGTAGGTCAGGCCATGGGCCGTGGTCAGTGTCAGTGAATTAGACCCCAAGATCCCTGCCTCTAATCGTGAACGACGGGTCACCAGGACGGACCGTCGGTGACACCGACAACTTTTAAGTCAGGGGTCATTTTATCTTTTTCCTATGCGTTGGACCCCTAAACTACGTCGTTTTACCCCTAAACTACGTAGTTTTGGTCAGTTTCAGCCTTGAAACATAAGTGGAACTTACCCAAGTCAGATCATTCACCAAAATTCATAAACCATAGAACGCAAAGAGGAGAAAGAGGTGACCAAACCCTTCCCAGGAACGCAGCGGGTCTCCATCAGTTCCAGCCCTGAGATCGAAAAAAGTTTCGGTGTAATTCGTCCGGAGGTATGTGGGATTTCACTAGTGGGTTCCTTTCGCCCATTAAGTCCCTAGAATTCAGTCAGAATCTTGATTCCCTTGATATTATCAAGACCTAGGTTTTCTTGAATGTTAGAAATTGTTGGGATTTAGCTGTTAGAATGATCCAAATTAGATTATCATGTTATTGCTCAGTTTCTTGCATGAAATTCAGAACCCTAGTTATGTACTTCCTTTAGTTCATGAATTACACATGCTAGGACAGTTAATTCAGTTATATACATGCTTAAGTTTACGAATGTCATATTATCAAATATAATTGTTGCATTCTCAGAGTTTGCATGTCAGAACATCGACCTATCCATGTTTCACAAAATTCAGTCATAATGTGTTAATTTCATAATCAATTGGGTGAAGCTTAATATGTAGTGGACTAGGGTCAGTTACCCTTAAATCCTTGAACTACGTGCCCCGTAGGTTGTAAGTCCCCTCTGTGGGCATCATTTTAGTGATCACGCCAGTCATGCCTTTATACCTCCGACATGGTATATTGGGTCCTCTCGATGGGGCGTATATATCAGATTCCATATTTAGCTCATGTGGTTTTATGTCAGTGATTAGTAGCTCCCACAGTTCAGTCAGATTCTATTGCATTGACCATGTTATCAGTATAGTTCAGTATTCAGTCTCAACATGTTATAAACTTGGTCAGTGCATTCAGTTAGCTCATGTTCAATATTTTCAAGATCCTTATTATGTTCAGATTACATCACTGCTATTATGCTTTGGTTCAGTTATGCTTATTGTTCAGCTTTATTCCATCCTGCATGCGCAATATCTTTCAAGTACTGACGTATACTATGCGCTACATCTTCTCGTGATGTAGGTTCAGGTCCTCAGCTTCCATATCACGCATAGATCGGTTCTCGATCTCCAGTTCAATAACATTGGTGGTGAGTCCTCATTCTTCGAGGACGGTTGACATGATTGTCTTTCCTTGCTTTTAGTTTTTCTAGATTTAGCTGGGGCATGTCCCATCATTTCTAGTTAGTAGAGGCTATTTTCAGACATAGATAGATTCAACTATAGTGTTAGAGTTTGACTTTTTAGTTGTGGTTTAAACTCTCATTTTTCATATATTCAGATTTAGTATATTGGTATTCCCCATAATTTGAGATTATCTCATGATTTAGCTTCCGCACAGTATTTATTGATTCAGTTTATCTTTAGTATATGTATGATATGCCAGCATGGTTAGCTTAGGGTCACTCGTGATCCTAGGTCCTGTGTCCGTGTCTAGGAGGTAGCCTCGGGGTGTGACAAACTTGGTATCAGAGCATTAGCTTTAAGTGTCCTAGGATGTCTAAAAATCCACACTAATTAGAGTCCTTTTCATGGGTGTGAAGTGCACCACATCTAATGAGAGGGAGGCTAAGAAGTGTTTTAGAAAAACTTCACTTTCATGTTACTCTTATCGTGCATTAGGTATGATCTAATTCCTCATTTCTAACTCGAGGTTATGCGCTTAAGATCATGCCTCATCATAGAGCTTACACATGGAATTCTAATGCATGCAACGCTAACATAGTTCCTTTAGTCCCAGTCCATGAGGTTTCGAACGCAGAGTTTCGAAATGCGATTCAGCTTTTGGCTCAGAGTATGACCAACTAGAACAATTAGTAGGTTCTAGTTCCTAATAATAGAAATGGTGGATCAGTGGCAGCTAGAGTTCGAGATTTTGTTAGAATGAATCCGCCTGAGTTTTTAGGGTCGCAAGTTGGTGAGGACCCACATAATTTCATTAATGAGGTTAAGAAAATCGTTGGAGTGATGCAAGTGACTGGCAGTGATAGGGTGGAATTGGCATCCTACCAGCTTAAGGATGTGGCTCACATATGGTTTACTTAGTGGAAAGACAACATGGGTTACTTTGTCTTTTGTAATTGCTTATATAGCAGTAAACTTCGATGTTAGTCCGAAAACTCTCTTAGAACCCTTCTCAGTCTCTACTCCAGTTGGTGACCCAGTTATAGCTAGACGTGTATACATAAATTTCCCTATCACAGTCTCTCAGAAAGTCACCTCAGCAGATCTTATAGAGTTAGAAATGGTAGACTTCGATGTCATTCTAGGCATGGATTGGTTACATTCCTGTTATGCCTCAGTCGATTGTAGAACTAGGATTGTTCGTTTTTTCAGTTTCCAGATGAACCAATCTTAGAATGGAAGGGTAGTAGCTTATCGCCTATGGATCAATTCATTTCTTACTGATGAGTCCACATTTTGGACTTATTTAGGGCTTTATTTTAATAGAATTAATGTCCTCAAATTCATATTTTGTGCCAATAACTGATGTAATCCTTGATTTTCAGGTATTTGGATTGAGGAACAAAGCATGTACACTAATGAGCAAAAAGGAACAAGGCAGCTAAAAGAATGAAGAAAAGAAGACCTGAGGATCGCCTAAACCATTAGGCGAGTTGCCAAAAGGCTATGATTTCGCCTAATGTTCCAGTGTGCAAAACCTTGAAGGAGAAAATTAAGTCGGTGATATAAAGGAGCATTCAGCGAGTCGCCGAATGATTTCGTGATGCAGTGCCATATCGCCCAAAGTTACTGGGCTTGAAGTGCTGAAGGCCAAAGAGAAAAGGCGATAGGAATGACCAAAGGGCGGATCCCGAGTGGATTGGTGATCCCGACTTATTGCGCTAAACGTTCCTTCGCAGAACATTTTTTGACAACTATAAATATGTTTATAAATTCTTAGTTTAGGATTAGTTTTATTAGTTTTTAGGAATCTTCTATCATTGTTAAGTTTTTAAGTTTGAGAATAGAGAGACAATATTTCCTTAGCTTTGAAGATTTGAAGATTTCCATTTTTGATAAATTGTAAGTGGGTGTTGAAGATTCTTCATCTTAGACCATTGTAAAGACAAATCAATCCTACCCAGTTGATGGAAACACAACTTGGTAACGATTTTTACCTTTTTACTATGTCTAGCTAAAACCCCAATTCTTGGGGTGTGATTATGTGATTATGGATTGATTTAACTGTTGGGTATTGTTAATTGATAGTTTATTTGCTGTTTAAAAAGTGATTTCGTTCAATAATTGTGGTTGAATTTAATGGGGTTGTAGTGGCAAATACAATCTTCACTTCATGTTTTTGGCTTGCTCGAGAGAGAGGTTTTAAAACCAGAATTACTGAATCGATGGTATGTGGGTATTGGGTTCTCATGGGTTCAGCTCGAGAGAGTGAATCCTCAATCCTTTTCCACACATTCAGCTCGAGAGAGTGAATGGACTAAAGCGAAGGTTGTGCTTCATTGCTGCTTATTGGTGTTCGAGAGAAACCAATTTGATTCGGGGTAAATTGTTCGAGAGAAAGTTTACCCCCACTAACGTCTAGCTTATTCAGTGATTTACAACTGTTTACTATTAATTACAATTACTCGTTTGTTTACTTCGCCCATAATCCAATCACATCCCAAGAATCCCGTCTCCATATTCGTATTTTCGTGTTATTTTCTATTTTAGTTGATAATTGAATACAAAACCCCTTTTGATATTTGACACTTGTGTCACCCCAAACTTGCATTATGCTTTTATTCGTAAATATTTTTAGCTATGGTTGACTTGAGCATATTCATGCTTGACTATTGATTCTCAAAACCACACCCTGTGGGAATGATCCCAACCCTTGGTTGGGTTATATTACTACTCACGATCGTTGGCGCTTAGTATTGGATGAAATGTCCTGATACGTGAAATCACTTATGTTAAGTCCAGAAAAATGATCTCTAAGGGTTGCCTCTATCATCTAGTTCGGGTTAAGGATTCAAGCTTCGAAACTCCAACTCTTGAGTCAGTTCCTGTAGTGAATGAGTTCACAGAAGTGTTTCCAGAAGATCTTCCCGGAGTTCCTCCCGAAAGGGAAATCTACTTTGGAATTGATCTCGTTCCAGATACCCAACCTATTTCTATTCCTCCTTATAGAATGGCTCTAGCTAAGCATAAGTAATTGAAAGAGTAGTTGATACACCTTCTAGATAAGGGCTTCATCAGACCTAGTATTTCGCCATGGGGTGCACCAGTGTTGTTTATGAAGAAGAAAGATGGTTCCCTCAGAATGTGCATTAACTATAGGCAGTTGAACAAGGTTACAATTAAGAATAAGTATCCCATCTCGAGGATTAATGACTTGTTTGACCAACTTCAGGGTGCTATTCATTTCTCAAAGATAGACCTCAAATCTGCTTATCATCAGCTCAGAGTCAGAGATAGTGACATTCCGAAGACAACCTTGACAACTCGGTATGGTCATTATGAATTTTTAGTTATGTCACTTGGACTAAGCAATTCTTCTACAACTTTCATGGATTTGATGAACAGAGTGTTCAAGCAGTATTTGGACTTGTTTGTTATTATCTTTATTGATGATATCCTCATTTACTCTAGGAATGAGGAAGAACATGCGAATCACTTGAGGGTTGTTCTGCAAATCCTCAAAGATCGCTAGTTATTCGCTAAATTTAGCAAGTGAAAGTTTTGGTTGCAATTAGTTGCTTTCCTTGGGCATATTGTATCTAGCAAAGGGATTCGAGTGGATTCTCAGAAAATAGAAGCAGTGAAACAATGGCCCAGACCTACCTCTCTTATAGAATATTTTGTGGCTAAGTGCCCCATTTGTCAGCTAGTAAAGGTAGAACATCAGAAACTAGGGGGTATGACTTATGAGATCAGCATTCCTACTGGGAAGTGGGAAGTGATAAACATGGACTTCATTACAGGTTTACCTCGTACTCGTAGACAACATGACTCCATTTGGGTGATAGTTGACACAGAGTTACTAAGTCTGTGCGCTTTTTGGCTGATAAGACTACAGATTCGGCGGAGGACTGCACCAGACTTTACATTAATGAGATAGTTAAGTTGCATGGGGTTCCTTTGTCTATCATGTCCGATAGAGGTCCTCAGTTTACCTCTCATATTTGGAAGTCATTTCAGAAAGGTCTTAGTACTCAGGTTAAGCTTAGCACAATATTTCATCCACAGACAGAGAAGACACGTTGAGAGATTGTGTGATCGACTTCAAGGGTAATTGAGATGACCACCTTCCTCTTATAGAGTCCACCTACAATAATAGGTACTATTCCAACATTCAGATGGTCTATATGAGGCATTATATGGGCGTAGATGTAGATCTCCAGTTGGTTTGTTTGAAGTAGGTGAAGCAACCTTGATAGGGCCAGATTCAGTTCATGATGGTATGGAGAAAGTGCAACTCATTAGAGATAGACTTAAGATAGCCCAGAGTCACCGGAAGTCTTATGCAGATGTAACGAGAAGGGAATTAGAGTTCCAAGTTGATGATTGGGTTTTCCTTAAAGTGCCACCTATGAAGGGGGTAATGTGATTTGGCTAGAAAGGGAAGCTCAGTCCTAGATATGTAGGACCTTATAAGATCCTGAAAAGGATTGGTAAAGTGACTTATGAGTTAGATTTGCCAGCAGAATTAGCAGCAGTGCATCCAGTCTTTCACATTTTGCTATTGAAGAATTGTGTGGGTGATCCAGCATCCATAGTTCCATTAGAGAGTGTGGCTGTGAATAATAGTCTCTCTTATGAGGATGTACTATTTGAGATTCTTGACCATCAAGTTTGGAGGTTGAGAAACAAAGAAGTCACTTCAGTTAAGGTTTTGTGGAGGAGTCAGTTTCTCGAGGGAGCTACTTAGGAAGCAAAAGCAGCTATGAAGGACATGTATCCTCACCTCTTTCCTTCCGATTCCACTCCAGCTTGAGGTAATAGTTCCTCTTCAGTCTTTTAGTCATTCATGCATAAATTCAGTCTTAGTATCTTGTTCCTTCAATTTGTATTTGCATTTTCACCGTATTTGCATGTTTTTATGCATTTCTCCACACTTAGATTATTTAATGTATTTATGCATACTTGTTCCTATATTGTCTTATACTATAGGGTGTGATGTTTCTCATCTGGCTTGTGGCTAGCTCGATTTGTTCTACTAGCACGGTGGATTAGTTAGTTTTTGTGCTCCGAGGAGAAAGCCACCGGTGATTTATTTTTCATATTGTCTTTTCATTTGCAGAATTGCATGTGATATATGGGTTACATTCCAACCACTCCTATGATGTTAGAAATGCTATGGCAAACCTAGTTTAGAATTCCACACTTATATTCAAATTCCTCGTATCATATAAGACTTTTATTGTCTACTCTCTCATGTTATATTTTTTTTCCATCATGCTTATGTCGTTCAATCCTTTTGCCAAGCAAGTGACTCATGCTAAATTCCGGGTTGCTTTCCAAATAAATGTTGAAGCTATAAAAACCAAGCTAATAGAGAGACTGTTACTCCCGTTAACCCAAATGTCGGTATGTCGGCGATAAGGGTGTGCGACTTCACCAGGATGAGTTTCATGGATCTAAATTTGATGAGTATACTTAAGAGTTCATTGATGATATTTATAAGATAATGGAAATTATGGGCGTTTCAATGGTATAGAAGGATAAATTGGCTTCTTATCAACTCAAAGGTGTTTCTCAAGTTTGGTTCAACTAACAGAAGGAATAGAGGGCTATTGATGTAGGTCCTCTTGATTTTGAGAAGTTTAAAGGGACTTTTCTCGTTCTTTTCTTTCTTCTCGATATGAGATAGGTGATGGTGCTTGAGATTATTAATCTTCTTCAATGAAATATGGGTGTGAAAGAGTAAGCTTTAAATTTCACTCAATTAGCTAAATATGCTTAAACTATAGTTGTCGGCTCTAGGGCAAGGATGTGTAAGTTTTTATTGGGTATGTCTGAAATGATGGTCAAAGAGTTCCATACCACCTTGTTTATCAAGGATATGAATATCTTGATACATGCCTAACAAATTGAAAAAATAAATCTATAGGAGAAATATAGGGAGTAAAAGAGCGCAAGAACCATTAATGGTGACTTTTCTCGTTCTAGGTGTGGTGGAAATGATCATTCTCAACTGGTCAAGGTTATTCAAATTCTCCATCTTCTAAGTTCAACAAAGATAGTTTGTCTAATCCTAAGACTTAATGAATTAGTGGAAATGGATCTTCTATTCCCGTTTGCAAAATGTGTAGCAAGAGTCACTTGGGAAAGTTCATAGCACGTATGGGTATTTACTTCGGTTGTGGGAAGACTGATCACAAGAAGAGGAATTATCCATTGAAATATTCTAACGGAAAAGGCGATAAGCAAGAACAACCTAGTGGTTCTTGTTTTGGTTCTCCTTGTTAGAATAAGTTTTATTCTCTTCAAACTCAATATGATCATAAAGGTTCTTCGAATGTTGTTACTGATATGTTGAAAGTTTTTCATCTTGATCTCAATGCTTTGATTGATCCAGGTGATATATTATTTTTTGTTACTCGTTATGTGGCTATGAGATTTGACATTGGTTCAACAATAGTTTCTAGTCTCTTTTTATTGTCTCTACGCCAGTTCGTGATTCTATAGTTGCTAAAATAGTTTATAGAAATTTTCATGTTTCTGTTTCTCATAGAGTCGCTCATATTGATCTTGTAGAGTTTGATATTTTAGATTTTCATGTTATTTATGGGATGGTTTGGGTTCGTTTCTGTTGTGCTTCCATAGACTGTAGGATCCAATTGGTCACATTTCAGGTTGCGAACAAACCTTTCTTAAAATTGACAGTGGGGAATTGTGCTCTTATGGGTCTGTTCATATCTTTCTTAAAGGTTGTGAAAATGGTTTCTACTGTAACACCCCGTACATTTAAATATGCATACGACTAAGTTAATATTGATCAAAGTATTTAAGCTCTAGAAGTAAGGTGGTAATTAAACTTAATGTTTAGAGTTTAGTGTTACGTTTAAGTTAAATAATTATAATTCGGAAAATGGTATAAAATTAGTGAGGTGCTTGCTTGACTAAATTAAGCTTGTAGGTGTCAAGTAGGTGCATCACCTACTTCGACTTTTTGACTAACTTAATAAGAGCGAATAGTTGCATCATCTACCTTACTTATTCAGTACATTCTTTTGTAGTGACGTCCTTGATAGGGACATTTTGTTTCATGTCGCAGGTACATGTACTCAAGATAATAGCATTTGTCCAATATAAGCAAATGATACTCAGCTACCTTTGGTGAGGTCTTTGTTTATTCATGGCTTGTCAAGTCTCCAACATATATTTGATATTTTATTATAGTTAAGGGTATGGCGGGGTCCTGTCCCGACCTAAGCGCAACGTCTATATTTAAGAGGCTCTCTAGACTAATGTCAAAGTAAAGCGTGATTAAGTCTTGTTTTCTTGAAATTTAGGCCGGCCTCACCGACCAAGCAAGTATATCTATTTTAGGACTATTTATGTTAGTCTTTTATAACAGTATTTTGCTTATACTGATTAAAGAGTTATAACTTCATTATTGCATTTATGATAAGCAAGAGTCATAAGTTGGCTCCCTTAGGCCTTTAGGGCATCGAGTACCTGTCTGTTTTAATGGGAATTTGGGAGTGAAAAAAGTGATATCAGAGCAGGTCATCCTAGAGAGTCTAAAAAGCCCTGTCTAGTAGAGTCTTACTCATGAATGAGTTGCACGCCACATTTATAATTAGGGGGATGCTTAGACATTTATGAAATGTTATCTTGTCTTATATTTTAGATCGTGAGAAAGAGTTGTTGTCACCTCCCAAAGTACACTTTAGTCGTGACATGCCATATAAGACGCCAAGAGACCCTACACAAGTACATTAGCATACATCTTACAAGATAATAGAAATCAAAAGATTTTAAAAGAGAATTCATATCATAATGAGTTTTATAAAACGAAGCGGAAGTCTACAATGTCTCAAAGCCTTCTAGGACATTAAGAGTGATCGAGACGTAATCCGTACATCACATAAAATACTTTTAAGTAAAGACAATAGGAAATAAAAGTTCGGTCCTTGAAACATGAGGACTCACCATACTTCAATATCTACTAAGGCGATCTCTAGCCACAGGAATGCGAAATCGGAGTGTCGGACATGTAGGCATGAATATGTGTTAGTACAAATAATGCATCAAGTATGATAACCATCCATAAAAGTAACCAAATAATGTTAAAAATACTTTTCGTGACATGCAACAACCAAGTTTAAAATATAAGATAAGAGATTAAAAACATAACCGTGATCATGGTCAATACCAGTAGAAATCTACTTAAATCACATATGCGATATTTCTTGAAGTAACCTTAGTTCATTTTTGTAGGAGTTTTTCCATTAATCTTAACTCATCTTATAATAATGAGAAATTGGTATTTGCCTCTTGTCCTATCATTATGGGACATGGGTATTCACCTCTTTTTTATCATCAAGTGACTTGAGTAATCACTGTTTTTCTTATCATTAAGAGGACATGGCTAATCGCCGCTTGTCTTATCATTTAGAGGACATGGTTAATTGCCGCATATTTTATCATTAAGAGGACATGGGTAATCGATTCTTGTATTATCATTAAGAGGCATGGGTAACCGCTTCTTGCTGTATCATCCATAGAAGGCACATCAAGTATCCAATCTAAGCTAGGTTTCATAAGAATAGCTCAAAAATCTCGATTCAAAGTTTGGTTTTGAAAACCTTTCAACTCTAAGAATCATTTATTTGAGAAAACTCTTTCACTATTATGCTTTCATGTGTATGTGAGAAATTCTTTCACAACAACAACAACACTCACACTTCATCCAATTCTAAGTGTAGTCGGTCGCTATCAAGTATAAACCCAACAAAGAGTTGGGGTCGTTCCCATAGGGAGTGATATGGTAGAGAATTTAGTTACGAAGTGAAAAGAGTGTTCTAATCAATTGTAGGAGTAGACATTTTCGAAACAACTAAAGTAAATAGTAGGGGTTTGAAAATTAATGTATAATGGGGGGATTATAGTGATCAATTAAAAATTACGAACACACGGGGAAACCAAGTATAGAGGAATCCTTGGGAATGTGATCAATTGAATACTAAATTCGCTATATGGGTGATTAATATTTACTAAAAGCAGTTGAATCTTATTGGGTAGGCTAGGATTTAGGTGCAATAGGCGTTTCTCAATCAACTATCATGAATTAAGCTAGTTCTCTCGAACCTTGCCAAGCATAACCAAGATAGACAACCCAATACCTCAATTAATCTACTCTTTCAAACTAGATTGGTAGGATCGAATTTAGACCAACTCTCTTAAGCTAAGTTCACAATGACCCAATCACTACAATCTTCAATTAATAGTATTAACTCTAAAAACTCTTTCTCAAGTAAGCTTAGAATACTATGCTAGAATTGCATTTGCATCTACAATTCATCAATTAAAACTCAACTACTAATTGAACCCACTTCAAATCAACAATTAAATCAGTAAATACTAACACCCATAAGCTAATTTAAGCATTCAATCACATAATCACACCCCCAAGAATAGGGGTTTTAGCTACACAGAGTAAAGAGCAAGAAATAGTTACCAACTAAGTTTTCCATTAGCTTAGGTAACAATCTACAAGTTTTCCAAGTGCTTGAATTAACTTCCAAAAACAATAAAACCCTAAAATCTACTCATAAACATAAATAACATTGTTAGGGATAAAAAAAACCCAATGAAGGAACGCTCAAAAAGTCAAAACATTGCCCAAAAACATCAGAACTCCCGAACTCTCTTTTTAAAATCACATTTATACTTTTCCAAATTTTCAATTTTGGGACCAATAGGCGAAATAAGTCGGGCATCGACGAGTGTTCCTTCCATCGCTTTTTTGGACTGACATTTCAACTTCTCTTTTCGGTAACTTTAGGCGATCAAGGTTAGGGATTCCGACCTTTTCGGTGTTGTACCAAGTCCCCCTTCTTCTCTCCTTTTGACTTTCCTTTTGACCAATCATTCTGTAACTTTAGGCGCTCAAAACGTTCTTCGTCAATCCAATCGGTGATTCACTGAGTCACCCATTTTATTGCCGATTTGGCTTTGTCCCTAAGCTGGCCTGCTGGTACTATTGGCGAGCTGAAGAGCCACTCGGTAAGTCGCCGAAAGGCTTTGTCAATCATAAGATTTCCTTTTCTTCAGATTTTTTCAGCTATTTCGCTCCTTTTTGCTCAGTAATGTCATTGCCTTGCTTTTTTGCCTTCATTGCTGCAAATTAGCATTTAAACATCAGTTTAGAGCATAAAATAGGCATTGAGGACACAAACTCTAGATATTAAGCCCTAAATGAGTCAAAATCCCCGACTCATCATCACCCCCAACTTAAACTTTTGCTTGTCCTCAAGTAAAAGACAAGATCAATCAGTTCAACAGGGAGGTCTACAAATAGTGCTATTCAACACTCAACATGAATACACGCAAGAGGTTAAAACTACCTATGTAATGCTCAATTGTGCACTACAAGTTTCAAACTGTGACTATCCATCGTCAATTAGAACTCAAGCTCACAATGCTTGATTCAAATGCAAATTAAAGCTCAACAATGCTTGCTTCAATGCAAATTAAAGCTCAACAAAAGTATTTGAATGCCCTCACAACAAGAATGATTCCATGCTCACACAAAGCTCAACAAAATTTCAGAATTAAGGAATCAAAAACAACTCACTCTCTCAAAGACAAATACATGCATGATTCTATCCATAGGATTGCCCGTATTTTCCAATCAACATGACATTAAGTTCAATCAAGATCACAAAGGTCCTTCAAGGCTTGTAATGGGGCTGAGGGTAAATGTATGATCATTTTGTCTTAGTGACTTCTACCTTCATGAAACATGGCTTGCATTTCACTTTTTCTCCTTTTCTTTTACTCTTTTTTATTTTCAAAATCCACCATATTTTCTTTGAAGCATGATTCCTTTGATACCCCATTTCTTTTGTCCATTGCACAAACTTTATTTCAACATCCTCTTTCTTTTTCAATCTTTTTCTTATTTTGCTTTTCTTCTCTTTTTTTTTTATATGGAGAGGGTTCCATATTTTTCAACACAATCCATCAAGGGTGATTTTTCACAAACTTCTTATCTTTCCTTCTTTTTCACTACACCCCCAACTTAGGCTTTTGGCCTAAGTTTTCTATTCAAATGGACCAATGCTTCATGAAGGTTAAATGTGATGGGACAAAGAGGTAAAAATTGTTCAAGTTTCAATCAAAGAAAAGGTTAGGCTCAAATTGTCACGACCTGAGCCTACACCCTGGACGTGGTCGGCACTCGAGAACTATTATTGGTCTCAAGTGAACCCTCATCCTGTCTGACTACAAGCGGAAAACTAACTCAAGCATTCAAAGCTTAAAAACTGAATAAAAACTCATGAAACTAAATTACAAAGCTTAACTCAAATGAAAAACTCCGAATAAAAATAAATTATTCAACTCGCCATAAAATAGTCAACTTAAGTCTTTAAAACATTTAACAAAATAAATGAACAGACTTCTGAAACTCTGCTTTCTATCTATGAAGTCTCTAAATGACAAAGATGGAAGTCGGGATAAGACCCACGACATCCTAACAACTGATGTAACTGAAAGTACAAGTGGAACCATTGGGAAGCAATGAGGCTCACCATAGCTAACTCGAACTCCATGTGGTATCAACGAATCTCATATTGATGACCGTGAATACCTGTATCTGCATCATGAAATGATGCAGGCCAAATGACTCAATACATGGAATGTACGAGAATGTCAGGGGAATTCTAAAGCATAACCATAGGCTTGAACCTGATAATAAGGAAACATACTTACCTCTTCTCAGCTCATTCAACTCAACTCAACTCAAAGAAACATGGTTCAACTCGACTTATAGAAAATAAAACTCAACTCAACATACTTCTTCTGATTACATACCCTATCGGTACACCTCTTAATGCTCTTGTTACTCTTGTGACTTAGCCAGACTTCACTGCCTTAACTAAAGATTAGAGTCTCTCACTTGTACCACTCATATTTTTTGTAGCTATCATCTCAATTCCTCACCTACTCTATGTCTAGCCTACCAGATCAAATCTGAAGAATGACATCATCACCCTCATATTACCATTTTTTGGATCATGACACTCATCTCAAATTCAATCCTAATGTTCATTACTAAACCCGAATATCAATACGATTGCTCGCCTACTATGTTATACCTCATTACTTGATTAGTTCTATAACCTTTTGAACATCATGACCCTCTCAAACAAATCATAAGCCTAGCTTAAATCTATCACTTTGTGAATATTTTTGCTCTTTTATTCGACACTTATACTTGGTCATTACCTACACAATTACACTTCATCACAAACTCATTTCTATCTAAAACACACTCTACCTCCTATGATGGAATCTTCACAACTCATCACTTCTTCGTCTACCCATTAGGGAAAACTCCTCACTAATAACTTACTAGGTGCATGACTATAGTAAAATAGCTTGTCGAAACACCATCTCCCTTACTTAGATTACTAAACCTCTGCATACATTCCTCTTGACTTAAGGGTACTCTTTACTACTACTGTTCTGAATCTCGTAGTTCATACTATCTTTTAGGGTGAAGAAACTATCCAAACTCAGACTTTCTCATATGGATCTCAGCTAAAACAAGGCTTAGAGAAGAGAGTACAACTCGCTTTTAGCTCAAACGCACGATTCATATGAACATGAGTGCATTTTCTCAAACTCAACACTTAACTCACGCATGGGCTTCTCTCAAGACCCTCTGGAGTCTCATGACTTCCTCAAGATTTTGCTAAGAGTAACTCATTGATAAAGAACTGACTTTTCTGTTCAACCACCTCTGTTATGAAGGGTAGTCGAATGAATCTAAGAAACACACCAGCTAGATGAAGTCTCTATGACATAGCTCTATTGCACGATTCATAGTATGAAAAAATGGAAACTTTTCCTAACACATTTACAGAAGTGAGGCCCTCACAACCACAAATAAGATCCTACTTGACACGGCTTCATAGACACCCTAGGACTCTTGAACTCTGTGCTTTAATACCAAGTTTGTCATGACCCGAGCCTTCACCCTGGACGTGGCCAGCACTTGAGAACCATTGCTGGTCCCCAAGCGAACCCTCATCCTGGCTGACTACAAGCGAAAAACTAACTCAAGCATACAAAGCTTAAACACTGAATAAAAATTCATGAAACTCAATTATAAAGCTTAACTCAAATGAAAAAATGTGAATAAAAATAAATTATTCACCTCGCCATAAAATATGCAACTTAAGTCTTTAAAACATTTAACAAAATAAATGAACAGACTTGTGAAACTCTAGTGTCTATCTATGAAGTCTCTAAATGACAAATATGGAAGTCGGGACAAGACCCACGACATCCTAACAACTAATATAACATAAAGTACAAGTGGAACCCTCCGAAAGCAAGGAAGCTTACCATAGCTAACTCGAACTCCATGTGGTATCAACGAAGCTCCTATTTATGACCGTGAATACGTGTATTTGCATCTCGAAATGATGTAGGCCAAATGACTCAGTACGTGGAATGTACGAGCATGTAATGGGAATTCTAAAGCATAACCATAGGCTTGAACCTGATAAAAAGGAAACATACTTACCTCTTCTCAACTCACTCAACTCAAAGAAACATGATTCAACTCGACCTAGAGAAAATAAGACTCAACTCAATAGGGAGATATTCAACTCAGTGAAAGAAGGAATAACTTAATAATAAGATACTCAACTCTGGATACTTAACTTTGGATACTCAACTCAATATAAAGCAACAATAAAAGATGCAATAAATGGAAAGCTTTTAAAACAGTAGAAAGTAACTCAATTTATTTAAAAATACAATAATAACTCAGTTTGTATATAGGGATACAAAATAACTCTGTTTGTATATGAAAATACTAAATAAACTTTGTGTATATAAGAATACAAAATATCTCTATGGGAGTTTCTCTAACTGACAACTATCACTATGAGCTATGTGATGATATAACTTCTTGCCCACGCTGCTAGAACTGTCCTATACTTCGCCAGGGTATAAGACCTACTACTAAGTGGATCCACTAGTCTATGCTAAAAATAATTAAAGAATCATCTAAAAAGTATGATCCTTTCTACCCAGGTTGGCTACATGGTTTATGGGGGCTGTGAGTTATATGAACTCTCCTACATATCGGTGCTCAATACTACTCCCAAAATATAATAGTTCATATGTTTAAAAACATAACTCTTTCTGTGTTTTGAGATTATTACTCAAAAATATTTCTCTTAAAAGAGATGGTACTCAAACAGCTCAAAACTCTTTTGGAAATCTCAGTTTTCTCTTATCTTAAATGTAAAAATATTTACTCTTGGGAATATTTATTTCTCATATATTATTTTAAAGAAAATGAACTCAGCTCTACTCTTCAACTCAGTGCTCAAGTGTTTTAAAATAATTTGTAAAAAGACTTCTTAAAATAGGGTTCATTCCAAATTATGGACATGAATGACTCAATTCAAGGTTTTCAATAACCATGCATAGAACTCAAAAGTTGGAACTCAACAACTCCAAAACTCAAGGAGTCAATGATACTACTCATCTCAAGAATGCTCGACTCAGAGGGTTCATGCGGAATTATGGGCATGAACAACTTAACTCAACTCAATGACTTCATGGGTAAATATGTAATAGTCCTATGATTAGGAATAAAATCTAAAAAGAGATTAGGAACTCAATACTCAAGACTTAGAATTTGAAGATACTACTCCTCTCACAGATACTCAATTTATGGAGTCTAAGTACCCACTCCATTCAATCTCTTTGGAGCGTAAACCACAGATCAAAAGTAGGAATTAAGTTTCCAACCTTAACCCATAAGTTAACCACATGCTTATTGGCCTAAATCCATGTATGAACAACAACAAAATAGAGCATAACACAATACCCACTACATTAAATCAATACCCAACCTCAAGAATGCACCCCTAGATCTTGAGGTTTTGGCCACCCATCACAAAGTTTAATGAATTTATACCTTGAATAAAATCAGCCATGGGTAACATGAAATTAAGCAATTACAAGCAAACACACCTTGAATTCAACTTCAATTTATCAATTTCAAGAGCAAAAGTTTTAAACCCCACAAAGCTAAAAGTGTTCTTCACAAAGTAAAAGTGTTTCTCTCTATAAACTATTCAGAACTTTCTCACAACTTATCTGACCTTCGAAACTGTCGAAACCCTCTTTTTCTCTTTCCTTTGGGCTATTGATAGTTTCCTAAAATTTAGCCCAAAATTCACTACGTGAATCGTTGGGAAATTTTAGTCGGGCTCACCGATCTGATTAAGTGAATCACCAATTACTCCTAAGTTCGCCTTTCTCTATCTTTGGCTTTAAGTTTTCAAACCTTAGTTGACGAGCTCGTTCGAGTGTGCCTTTCACATTCGATGTATCGTCAAGTACTGATGAGTTGGTGATTTTGACTCATTTAGGGATTAATACTCAAAGAATTAATGTCCTCAATGCCTATTTTATGCTCATAACTAATGTTAAAATGTTAATTTGCAGTAATGAAGGCAAAACAACAAGGCAGGGACATTACGGGCAAAAAGGAGCGAAAAACTGAAAAAGTTAAAGGAAAGCAAAACTGGTACTCGCCAAATCCACTCGGTGAGTCGCCGAGTGGACCTTCACCTCGCCCAAAATGATAAAATGCCAACCCATGGAAAAGAACAACTTGGCAAGAAAATGAGTGGTTTGGTGACACACTGAACAGATCGGTGAGGCCAATTTTGATCGCCTAAAGTTATAAAACAAGATGGTGAAAGGCCAATCCAAGAAAGCGAGAAGAGGTTAATTCGGCATGTCGCCAACCGGTTCGATGATATCAACCTATTTCGCCGAAAGTTACAGAACAATTTTTCTGAAAAAGGCACGTCAAAAAGCGATGAAAGGGACACTCGGCGTGTCGCTGACCAGTTCGGTGAGCCCAAATTATTTCGCCGAGTGTGCTCTGTGCTTAACTTCTGGGAACGTATAAATTGGAATATTAAAATAAGTACTGGAGTTTTTTACTAGTTACCACATTGTCCATTTTTAGGTTTTTGATCTTGAACATTCGTAAGCATTGTTTTTACACTTTTGAGCAGAGATTTAGGGTTTGTATGATTTTCAGCTTAAAATTTGAGCATTTGGAGACTTGTGGATTGTTGTCCAACCTGATGGAAAACTTTGTTGGTAATGATTTCTTGTTCTCTATTATGTTTGGCTAAAACCCCTATTCTTGGGGGTGTGATTATGTAGTTGAATGCATTAATTAGCTAATGGGTGTTCTTATTTACTGATTTCATTATGGATTTGAAGTGGGTTCAATTAATACTTTATGATTTAATTGAGGAATTGTAGTTGCAAATGTAATTCCAATTTAGTAGTCTATGCTTGCTTGAGAAAGAAGTGTTAGATTTAAATTATTAGCTAATGATTGTAGTGATTGTGTTGTTACGGATTTATCTTGAGAAAGTGGGTTTGAATGCAATCTTACATATCTAGCTTGAAAAAGTAGATTGATTAAGGTAATGAGTTGTTAATCTGTGTTGTGCTTGTCGAGGTTGGAAAGGACTTGCTTGATTTGTAATAGTTGATTGAGACATGACTATTTCACCCAAAGCCTAGCCTACCCACTCAGATTCAACAGCTTTTAGTAAATAATAATCACCCATTGTGTGAATTTTGCATTCAATTTATCACACTCCTAAGAAACCCTCTCTATTTGATTACCCTCGATTTTAGTAGTCGTAACTTGGTTACCCAAATTCCCCCATTTGACATTAATTGTCAAAACCTTGTCATTTAATTTATTGTTACAAAAATGTCTACATCTACAAAAGATTAGAACATTATTTTACTTCTTAGTCAAATTCTTTATCGTATCACTCCATGTGGGATCGACCCCAACTTTTAGTTGGGTTTATACTTGTTAGCGACTGCCTACACTTAGAATCGGATGAAGTGCAGTTGAGTGTTATCAAAAATGGTGCCACTGCAGGGGAGTGGTGTTTAGAATTCTTTTATTGAAGTTTAGTAGTGAACTGATTTTGTTGTAGTTGAATCAACTTATTTATGTTCTTTGTTGGCTGCTCTAAAACAGGTGAAGAGATGGGTTTTAATGGGAGAAATGCCAGCCAACTAGGGAACAACAATGGCATCGGGAACTTGCACGATGCCAATGAAGATTAGTTGGGAAGTGCGGGTGCCATCCGATTGCCTCCAACTGTTGGCAATGCAGTGTTCCACATGACCAGCACTATGTTGCAGCTGTTGCAAATGAAGGGTATCTTTGGAGGACTTGCTCATGAAGACCCTCATGACCACATCTAAAACTTTATGGATGTGTGTGGGCCATTCTCTTTCCAGAACATCACTCAGGAGTCAGTCTGACTTTGTTTGTTTCCCTTTTCTCTAATGGGGGAGGCAACGAAGTGGTTGGCCGATTTACCAAGGGAATCAATCACTTCTTGGGAGGAGCTCACTGATGCATTATGTATGGTTTTTCCCTCCCTTGAAGATGGTGAAGTTGAGGGATAATATTCAGAATTGCAAGCGAGTGGATGGTGAGCCTATTCACGAGACATGGTTGAGATTCCAGAAGTTGTTGCTCCAATGTCCAACTTATGGACTACTGGACAATGTATTGTTACAATATTTCTACCGGAGCCTCGACTCAGTCAACAAAGGGGTGGCGGACCAGCTCATTCGAGGAGGAATCATGCAACAACTGTTTGATATAGCATCTACCATTCTTGATGAAATGACAAAGATTAATTGTGCTTGGTACACTAGAGAAGATCAGGTGTCTCCTTTGAACTTTGGGATGATAAAGGAACAAATAGAAAAAAATCAAGAGCGAGATGAAAACATGGCCAAAATGATGACCCAAATGGACCTATTGAAAAAGCATGTCATGGGAAATGGTTATGAGGCTATGAATCCAGCTGGAGCGATATTTGAAAACAAAGAGGTACAACAAGTGTCAAGACTAAAAGAGGGTTCTTGTCCGAGCTCTTTAAGGACGGGTGGGAATCAAGGTTGGAACATGTTTAGTGAGGATGGATGGAGAGCTTACTATCGAGATCGGTCTGATCAACATAGATTTTAGAGGAGAGAAGATGACGATGATGCCTGTTACGTGTACATAGGTAATAGTCCAAGATCTAGGGACAGTTTTGGGAGCTGTTGCGTAGATGATTTGTTGTCTCGCATTATAAATAAGGTGGAAGAATCAGACGAAGTGCTGAAAGAAATGAAAGAAGATTTCTCATCATTGGATAAGAAGGCGAACTCTCACTCAGATTCCATCAAGCAACTTGAATTCCAAATAAGTCAACTTTCAGCCCAATTAGAGTCTAAACCAAAGAGAGTTTTGCCAATGCTATGATGGTGAATTCAAGCATTAATCATGAAAAATTCTTGGCGGTGTTGACTCGAAGTAGAAAAGCAATGGGTGGTGACGTAAAGGTACATGGTGATGCAAACACCGGTAAAGAAGGAAATGTTGCCATTGATATAGAGGGGTCTAGCCAAGAACCAGAAATTGACACATCCAAAGAGATTGATGATATTTCAAGACAACTCCTCAACGAAGAATTGTAAACATCAAATGAGGAGGCTGCTTTTTCATCAAAACCTACAAAACTGTTGCCGAAAGTCAAACCACCATTCCCTCAAAGACTTAAAAAATGGGATGAAGATGCAAAGTTTCAAAAGTTTCTGTCTATTTTCAAGTCTCTGTCTATAAATATTCCTTTAGTGGAAGCATTGTTGGAAATGTTGGGCTATGCAAACTTCATGAAAGAATTGGTCACCAAGAAGAGGACTATGGATTTTGAAACGGTGGAAGTGTCTCATAGTTCCAGTGCCATCACGACAAGCAATGTGGTTAGCAAGAAAGCTGATCCGGGAGCATTTACTATTCCATGCACTATTGGGATACTTCAATTTACCAAAGCATTGTGTGATTTGGGGGAAATTATTAACTTGATGCCATATGCCATTTTCAAGAAACTTGAGTTGGACGAACCTAAGTCTACAACAATGCGCCTTCTCATGGCCGATCAATCTATTAAGAATCCCATTGGCATACTTTGTGATATTTTGGTGAAAGTGGATAGGTTCATATTTCTGGCCGACTGTTATTTTGGACTACGAGATTGACGCCGAGGTACCTATTATGTTAGGTAAACCATTCTTGGCTAGCGATAAAGCCCTTGTGGTGTTGAAAGCAGTGAGTTGAAGTTTCAGGTAAATGATGAGGAGGTTATTTTCAATGTGTGCAAATCAATGAAGCAACCTAGTGATATTCATGTGGTCTCAACCATAGATGTGATTGACGATGCAGTGGCTAGTGTGAGTGAAGTGTTTTATATGGGTAAAACCTTAGTTGTCGTCCTTTCGAATTATGATGAGGAAGAAATTTAGGATTAGGATGAAGTTGTGGCTGCTCTATCAAGTTTAGGTTCTCATTTTAAAAATCCATTGAAGCTTGACATTGATCTAAAAAATTGGGAATGTCCCCCCGCTAAACCATACATCGAAGAGTCACCGGAGCTTGAGATGAAAGTGTTCCTATCCCACCTTCGGTATGTGTTTTTAGGAGCAAACAACACCTTGCCCATCATCATAGCCGCAGGTCTGCTTGAATGGCAGGTAAACATACTTGTCAATGTGTTGAAACGATACATTAAGGCCATCAGATGGATAATTGCGGATATTACGGGGATTCCTCTAGGGATTTGCACTCATAAAATCCAATTCGATAGTGAATGCAAACCAAGCGTTGAACACCAAAGGAGGCTAAACCCACCGATGCAAGAAGTGGTGAAGAAAGAAATCATCAAGTGGCTTGATGCAGGTGTGGTATACCCTATTGCGGATAGAAAATGGGTAAGCCCCGTGTTATGTGTACCAACGAAAGGAGGTATCACGGTGGTTCCAAATGAAAAGGGGGAACTTGTGCCTATGAGACCAATTACCGGGTGGTGTGTATGCATGGACTACCAAAAATTGAATGCTTGGACCGAGAAAGATCATTTTCCTATGCCATTCATGGACCAAATGCTTGATAGGCTTGTGGGGCGTGGATGTTATTTCTTTTTAGATGGGTATTCCGGGTACAACCAGATTTCTATTGCACCAGAGGATCAAGAGAAAACAACTTTTACATGTTCTTATGGGACCTTTGTTTTCAAAAGAATGCCTTTTGGGCTATGCAATGCGCTGGCAATGTTCCAAAGATGTATGCTCTCTTTTTTGTCGATATGGTTGAAGATTCAATGGAGGTCTTCATGGATGATTTTTCAGTTGTGGGTGACTCATTTGAAACATGACTCGAACATCGAAGGTACTACAAAGATGTGTTGAAACCAATCTTGTTTTAAATTGGGAAAAATGTCACTTCATGGTCAAAGAGGGTATTGTTTTGGGACATAAAATTTCAGGAGAAGGAATGCAAGTGGATCAAGCTAAAGTCGAAATCATTGCTAAACTACCTCCTCCTATTTCGGTGAAAGGTGTTCGGAGTTTTCTAGGTCATGCAGGGTTCTACAGGCGTTTTATAAAGGATTTCTCCAAGGTAGCTTATCCCCTTTGTAAGCTACTAGAAAAGGAATCCACATTCAACTTTGATGAAGCTTGCCTCAAAGCATTTTTATGCTTAAAAGAAAAACTAGTGTTAGCTCCAATCATTGTTGCACCCGATTGGAGTGCCCCGTTCGAACACATATGTGATGCTAGTGGTGTAGATTTGGGATCTGTTCTTGGTCAATAAAAAAGTAAACTATTTCACCCGGTTTATTATGCTAGTAAAACTTTAAATGTAGCTCCAAAGAATTATACCGTCACTGAACAAGAATTGCTAGTGGTGATGTATGCTTTCGAAAATATTTAGAGTGTATTTGTTGGGTACTAAAGTGGTGGTGCACACGGATCATGCTGCAATCCGATATTTGATGGCTAAGAAAGATGCAAAACCAAGGTTGATTCAGTGGGTGTTGTTGTTGCAAGAGTTTGATTTCGAGGTCAAAGATTGAAAAGGGTGTGAGAACCAAGTGGCAGACCACTTGTCTCGGCGGGAAAACAATAGTATTGACCCGATGAGAGGGACATTGAGGAAGCATTTCCCGACGAGGTAGTGATGAGGGTACCCATGGAAACCCCCCCGATATGCTGATTTTGCAAACTATGTAGTATGTGGGATCCTTCCCGATGGACTGAACTTATACCAATGGAAACAGTTCTTGTTCGACGTTAAGAAGTACTTTTGGGACAAACCATACCTATTTAGGGAATGCACTGACCACATAATTAGAAGGTGCGTACCGGAAACGCAATTCTCAATGCTTGTCATGCATCATTTGTAGGTGGACATCATAGCGGGCTGCGCATAACCACTAAAGTGCTTCAAGGTGGTTAATGCTTGCCATCATTATACCAAGATTCTCACACTCTTGTCAAGAAATGTACTCAATGCCAAAATCAAGGAGTAGTGTCGAGAAAGCATGAGTTACCTCTACAGCCTATTCTAGAGGCGGAGTTGTTCGGTGTTTGAGGAATCGACTTCATGGGACCATTTGTGAGATCTTTCGGAAAGAAGTATATCTTGGTGGTGTTTGACTATGTTTCTAAATGGGTAGAGGCTGTAGCTTTTCCCAACAATGAAGGGAGGAATGTTGTGCAATTCTTGAAGCGATACATTTTCACAAAGTTTGGCACTCCGCGTGCAATTATTAGTGACGGGGGGTCTCATTTTTGCAACCGTTTGTTCACTTCGTTGTTGGGTAAATATGGAGTTAAGCATAAAGTTGTGATCCCTTATCATCCACAGACAAGTGGACAAGTTGAATTATCAAAACGAGAAATCAAGGGAATTTTGACAAAAACATTCAATGCAAATCGAACTGACTGGTCTTGGAAGTTAGATGATGCTCTTTGGGCATAACGTACCGCTTTCAAGACTCCAATTGGCATGTCTCCATACCAATTAGTATTTGGAAAGTCTCGTAACCTGCCAATCGAGCTTGAACACAAGGCATTGTGGGCATTGAAGGCATTAAACTTGAATTGGGGGATGCTTAGAAAGGTAGAGTAAATCAACTCCATGAGTTAGATGAATTCCGATTGCGGGCGTATGAGAGTTCAGCCCTTTACAAGGAGAAAATGAAGAAGTGGCATGATGCCAAAATCCTTCAGCGAGAGTTTAAAAGTGGTGACCTTGTTTTGCTTTATAACACTTGTTTGAGACTCTTCCCGGGGAAACTCAAGTCAAAGTGGTCAGGCCCATTCAAAGTAACTCGAGTGTTCACAAATGGGGCAATTGAGGTTGAAAGTAAAGAAGGATCGACATTCAAAGTAAATGGGCAACGCTTGAAGCTTTCTTTTGGAGAATGTCTAGATATCTCAATAGTTGAAGTGGTGTATTTGGAAGATGCTTGAAAGCATTTCCACGTCGTGCCACGATGTTAAATAAGACGCTTCTTGGAAGGAAATCCAAGTTTTAGTCGTTTTTGAATAACGTTTGTTGAATGTGTAGGTTGAAATCCTCATTTTTAAAAGAATGGCAAATGGGCGATGGACTGGCTCTCTTGGCGAATCGCCAATCAGACCTCCAGATTGCCCAAGTGCACCGCTCATCTTAGGGACAAATTGTTGAAGTGATGTCTGTTGTGAAATGCCATATGTTATACCTCTAAGACCAATTATTAACTTAGCACATTCATTTTTTCTATGTTAAACCTTGTTAAGGTATCATAGAGATTCAATTGCCTTTTGGTGGTGCAGTATCTATACAGTGTACTGTTTTTAGGTTGGACTGCTGCAATAGTATTCCAGTGTTCATATACTTCATGTGTTCTCCATTGATGAGAAACTAACGGTGGGGGGGAGTTGGGTACTTGACCCTCGTAAGGCTATTTGTATGATATAGGCCTGTAGAATTTTGGTTGTAGTGGTGTTCTGTTTTTTATTACTTTCTATTGTCCATTGTTCTTCCATTACATTTTTTTAGACTATTTTGTATATAGCTGAGGGTATACCGGAAACAACCTCTCTACCCCACTTTGTATGGCTACACTGGGTATGTTGTTGTTGTCTTTGTTGTTATTGTTGCTAATATATGTGAAGGTTCTCCTTTTACTAGAGACTGATTCATTTGGGAAGAGATATAAAATATTGGAAGTGGTTTGTGTATTTTTTCCAAATGTTTTGCTTGTTACCTGAATGTTGTTAGTATGTTCTTCTCGAACTTGGAGCTTGTTTTTTGTCCTGTGACCTTGTACTCCCATATGTACAATTTATGCATATAAAAGTCCTTGTCTTCGAGCAGAAGCACTACCGTTGTATATAAAAAAGTTTTGAAGTCGATCGGCGCAGGTCTCTGCTGAACCTTCCTGGCACAAGTACTTCATCCATACTGCAGAAACATTTGGGGGGGGGGGGGGGGGGNGAATATGGAATCAGGGTCAATTCCTTGCTGCAGAGGTAGGACAGTAGCCGCATTGTGTTTACTGGCCCATGAGGGAATACATTTTCGGATGGGTAGATCTTCATCTTCATCCTCTTCATCATCAGAGCACTGATAAGGTGAGATCTCGTATGATTTATCTAGACCTTTCTTGGTACCACACTCACTATCAGCCTTTTCATGATCAGTAGAGTTATTAGAAATGTAACATCTTCTTGGTGATGGCGTTGTTTGAAATGAATCATTTCTCAAAGTTTCAGTTGGCTTGGGTTCGCTCTCTTTTCTTATTAAAGGTCTTTCCAACTCTTTCTTTTCTTTTTTGCGACATATCCACGTTAGTATTGCATTTCTTTTTAGCCATCGTCTTTTCATAATTAGTGGGAAGTCCTTTATCTTTCTCCGATCTTTTAGCATGAATTTTATCGTCCTGCTCTCTCTGCTGTTGTCGTGCTTCTTTGATGGAGGAACTTATTGAATATGATCTTGCAAGGAAGACGATTATTATTAATAAGATAAAAAAGAGAGATACCATAAGTCGTTTCAGTTCTTATTGGTGTAAAATTTGTGGCCTATAATAAACCAGATAGATATAAGAGTATGGAAAGCGAATGCATGCTCTTCCAGAGTTGCTTATTACTTTTCAAATCAGATATATCTTGGTCTTATGACGATTTTCCTAGTTCTAGCTTCATGACGGGACAACTTGCACTCAAAGAAACTTGTTAATATCTCCTTTTTCAAGGTAGAGCAGTCTTCAAATGTCATCTTGCTCATCTAGTTTGTAAGTTTTCCTTCTATGAAATTCCACTTCAAATTTTGCTTGCCATACCTTAATCGTGACATGTATTTAAACTAGGATTATTTTGTCACTGAATGTGATTAGATATATGTTTAATTGCAGATGTTCAAGTATGACTCAATATTCCTTATCTATGCTCTTATGGTCCTCACCTCATCGAGTTCTGTACTTTTTACTTTTCTCTTTTGATTCTTCTTTCAAACCTCCTGTTGAATGAGTTTTGAAATTGATACTGTGATTCAAATTAACAATTGTTTCTTCTACAACTTAGCTTATCAGTGAATAAGTTCAATGCTTAAGCACGATATTAAAAAGTAAAATGAATAGATGTATGCTTTATTATCTCTTTTCCTTCATTAAAATCATGGTTAACTTTGTTATTTATCTATGAGAATACATTTAAGGCCTACTGGTTATAACTGGACTACCAGTTATGCCAGACAATAACATGTTGCTACATTAGGGATTGCAACAAGCAACATTTCAAGTTCATGGTTTTTAAAAAATTTAGGCACATGCATTGCTTGTTCTTCTTCTAATTGCTGGTCTTTAGGTGTCACCTCAGCTTCCTTTTTGTTCACATTGGCATGAACAGATTTTCCTATCAATTCCTGCGCAATTCTCCTTCCTTCTTTCTATTCTATCCTCTCATCATGCAAATTCCTAGCTATTGTCTTCCCTTAATCAAACATAAGGAGGTACTATCTTCTTTGTCTCACCCCTGCAGACATGGCCAAACTGCATACATGTACGCCAGAACAATGGTTTCCAATCTTAAGTAGCAGGTTGAGTAATGGTTCTTCCTTCCAAATCAATTATCATAATTTCGTTAGGATGCTCCTGTGTTATATTAATATCAACTAGAATTCTTGCATAAGAAATTCTAGTTTGCTTCTTGGTACATTCTTCCACAAATAAAGGTTCTCCCAGTCTGCTAGCATTTTACTTAGAGATATAGTTCCCCGGCAGTTTAGTGGAAGGTTATACAATCTGACCCATAGAGGAACTGTAGTCGGGAACTCCTTTTGAAAATCAATGGTGGGAGTCTATATCTTCATCAATAATGGCATACAATTCATTGTGTACAGTCCAGAGAATAGTATATCATCCCTATCCTGCATGCTTTTAAATCTTACTATGTAGAATCTTTCATCATGCAAATACAACTCTGATGCAGAGACATTATTTTAGTTTCTAGCAATATAGGATTTCATGTGTGTGATGCTAGGACTTGTAAAGTATTAACACACTATTCGATTTCTTAGTGTATTCCTCTGGATCCTCTTTCTCCAGTGTAACCATAGAATTGCCATCTATTACTACTGGGGGGCCATAAAGTTAAGAGCCATATCATTCGCAATAGTCTGATTATGCGTAAATAGTCTGTCTCTACTAACCTCTGCTCTAGGTTGTACTAGCTAGCAGGAGTATCCTTCGTCTAGACAGTTCGGGTCAGTGATGATACTCTCGAATTGATTATAGCTTCCTTCTTCTTACTGATTTGTATCCCTGGATCTGGTGATTTCAAGCCTTCCTTCTACTACATAGTTACTGTTTCAATGGTTTTAGGGAAGCTATTTTGGTCATTCAATAGTTACTCCATCCTCTCAAATTCTCTCATTCTTCCTTACTCATACTGCTCTGTTTTGTGTCATTTCCATCCTTATGCGGTCATCTTCATTGTTGTCTCGCCATTGATGGGCACACATTAGCAAGCTGAACTAATCATGCCCCGAGAGCTGATTATATTCAAGGATTTTATTAGCAAATAAAACTTTCTTTGCATATTACTGTTATGGCTGAAGTCACACGTAGTGTTAAGGTTTGTACTACCAAATTGATGTAGTATACTTTGATTGTACCAACTTTGGTGTTGTTTATATTAATTTAGAAATTAGAAAATGTGTACCAATTAGCATGGGATACACGTGCAAGCCACGTTTCTAGAACTAGTTTAAAAAAATTGACTAGTAATTTATGGAGTTAAGATTGTTATTATTTCAGTGTAGTGAAAATATTTAGAGATAGATAATGTCGTTAATGATTACATTAACACTTTGATTTATATTGGATTGATTCTTTACTCTTTTTATTGCTGTCAAGTTGTAATTACATGTTAATAATTAGCTATATATTCTCGATTACATGTATCACATATGGCAAAGTTGAATACAATAAGAATACAATAAACTCAAAAGCTCTAATCATTTAGAGAAGATGTATTTTTCTTTTGTGTACAGTAGTTGAGTATAACATGATAGGTATTCTTGATCTCTTTGAGACTAAAGATATCTGCTTTCAATTTCGGTGATTTTTTATACTGCTTGTATACTTCTTTTTCCTCCATCTGAAATCAATTTAAGTAACATTTAGCATGTGTATTGTACTTCAACTTAGTTCAATCATTTTAACCAGAATGCTTCTCTAACTTACCTTCTAAGTACCGTTTCTATGTTTTGGTAGTTCACTGTCTCAATTAATGGATTTATCATCTCCTGAATCTTCTCTAGCTTACCTTATGACTACCACTTCTCTCTATGGATAGTTCTCCTTCTTAATTATTGAAGTTATCATCTTTGTCCCCCCCCCCCCCCCCCCCCGGCCAACCCAACCACACCACCTTCTCTCTCCCTTTTCTGTGTATATTTTTGAATGAGATGTTATTTCAAGAGCTTTGGACAAATTAAAATGGCACAAATATTTGGCTGTATAATAATAGAAAAAGAGCAACTTATGTTCGGCTTCAGTGAAAGATATATTAGAAGAAGTTTTATAGAAAAATCATAGAACTAACTTAATGTGATCATTTGATTTTGCAGATCAAGATTTCAAGGATAAAGAATCTCCTTTGATAAAGTAAAGAGCAAGTTGAAGTTCAAGATGTCTTTTATTTTTTCAAGGATGTTTAAAGAAGATATCTTATGTATATATGCTGTAAATATTTTTCTGTTAAGAGATGATAAAAACTTGGATGATTTATCTTTTTTTAGTTCTTTGTAATGACATTGAAGTTTTATATCAATATTAATTATTTAGTATGTTTTTGAATGTGTTGTATAAAACTATAATAATTATTTAGTATAATTTTTCGTAAAATAGCTAATCAAAATGTGGTCTTAGCAACACTTTTACGATTAAATTGTTAAATGGACATTAATGAATAGAAGTTTAGTTGTTAAAAGTATTGATGTTGAAAGCAATATATAATTAATGAAAGGAATTTTGGTCGCTAATAGTAGACTTTTTGATGATTTGATGAGAAATTCAAGACTTTTAACAACGGGATGACAAATTTAGTGAAGGGAAATCATTTTGCTAAAAAGGACATTTAACAATCGAAAAATTCAGTCGTTAACTTTAAACGACCGGTGACGACCAAAATTTTTACGGTCATTATTGACCTATAGCGACCATTTTGACTTTTAGTGACCATTTTTCCCCTTGCTACAAGTCATTTTTCTTGTAGTTATGCCGATTGAACACACACAAAAAAGGAGAGAAATAATTGATCGACTGGTAAGACAAATCTGTGAGGAAAATGGTCAGATTTGGAGACCAATTTCAAAAATCAATTTCTGTCAATTCAAGAGGAGTTGATATTGGTTTTTGGATGTGACACGGTACAATGAGTCTAGTTTCTTCAGAACCAAGCCGGTTGTCATTTTAATGCTCCAACACTAAGAAAAAGATGTTTTGGTGAGATTGTCCATAATTGTCAGAACTGCCCGATATGGGGACCAACTTCAAACATCGATTTTCGTCAATCCAAAAGATTTTTAACGTTGATTTTTTGGAGATATCATAGTACTACAAGTCTAGTTTCTTCATAACTAAGCGTCTCATCATTTGGACACTCCTTCACCAAGAAAAGGATATTTTGGAGAGATTGCACATAATTCTGAGAAAAACTGCCTGAATTGAAGACCAACTTTAAAAATAAATTCTCGTTAATCCAAAAAACGTTTAACGTTGATTTTTAGATATGTTGCAATACTACAAGCCTAATTTCTTTAGAATCAAGCCACTCGTCATTTGAACCCTCTAACACTAAGAAAAATACATTTTTGTGGGACCGCACAAAATTAACGCACCAAATTTGGAGTTCTACTTCAAAATTGTTTTTATGGCCAATTCAGGAGGATTTTTTTTTCAATGATTCTTTGATCAATCCTTTATACATGAGAGATTCTTATATAGAAGTTACTTTGAATAATATTCTTTTCTTGTACAAGGAAAGTTGTGGTAAAATTGGAAGAAGCAAATTGAATCAATTCTTACACATCTAAATGGAAGATGCTATCACTTAAAAAGAAAGCAATAATGCATTCCTAGAAAATTAGGCAAAGGAAAAAAGTTGGTAGGATTATTAAATCAATAATTGTTTCCAAGTTGAAGATTTACAAAAATGTGCAAATCAAGCTATGTTCTTATTTTATTCAAATTCGAACTTTGGGGACTTTTGTGGCAATCGGGAGTGTTGGTGTCCAAATTTGCATTTAAGTCTATGGTGAAAGTTTATTCCAAACTTAAAATTCATACAACTATGTCCACATTGATTTGGTTATCTCTCCCTAGAGAGTCCTCTGTATCATCCCTCAGGTGGATTAAAATAACAAATATCCTATGAGTATATCGTAATGGATACAACTTGTTTCATTGCAAGAAATAATTCACACAAATGTCTTAAGAGTAATTTTGTCGGATCCATTATACTTCAAGTCTCGCCATAAAATGTCGGCAAACCTACACTTTAACAAACCTTGAAGTAGGAGACATGTAACACCCCAAAATACTAACCAAGAGTCGCTTGTCGATACACCATTGCTTAATCACTACAGTATGTTTTACTCTCATTTTGGGAACTTGAAATGTTGTGATATTTGCAAACTTGCTTAACATAAATTGTGATCGTAATTTAATGGATTGTATTGGGGTATTTGCATAATATTTTAATTAGAATTATGTATAACTTGAAAGGGAGGTGAGGGTTATACATGTATGAATTTTGGGCAGCCAACCTTTTTTTGGGCAGCCACCTTTTGGAGACAGCTGTGCATGTGATAAACATCACTCTTGAGACTATAGTTTGACACCTCCTCTAGTGAAATTAGTTTACCCTGAAGTTTAAGAACCTTAGAACATTATCTAACCATTTGTTCTTCAAAATCACAAGAGAAAATCTTGGTCATTTTGCCTAGAATTCGAGATACACCCTTCTCTTTGGTGAGTAGTCGAAATCTGTTTTTGAGCTGAGTAGTGTTTATTACTTTCAGAATATATCATTCTCTAGAACTCCTTTTTCGGTGAATAAATATGATTTGAAAAGATAATTCATATACCTACAACTCTTATGTTTATGTAAAACTCTAATTTAGCTGTTATGAATTCGAAATATGGGACGCAACATAGGACAAGTTCTGTCCAGATTTTGGATTTAGAAATCCTGTATAAACAACTGTTAGTGTATCGATGATATCTTTTTGTACAAAAATATGTTTTGCGGTGATTCTTGATTGTTTGCAACCTTAAGAGATGTACCTACATCTTTCATGAAGGATATACAGTCCAGTTTTGTTGTTTTCCTTTTCAAATCTAAGTTGCAACATGAAGTACTACGCTTGCCAGAATTATTGTTTTGGGAGCATAGTCGTATTTGTACAGGCTAAGCTTACTTGTGATGATAATCCTATTTTACATTAACATTATTAAGCTACCAGGGATTAAAGAAGTTATTTAATTTTATTTTAAGGTTGTATATACTCGTGAACAAGTTGAGGACCTTGATACGTTGGTTGGTCTACGGTTTGAACTCTTGAAGTTGTGTTGGACTGTTTCTAAGCTAAGCACAGAGGTTTCTGTATAAACTTGTACTTGTACTCTTTTTACCTGTTGATATATTTGAAAGTTTATCTTGGTACCTTGGTTACCCCTTGTCACTTTGCATTGTCGTGTTGGTATCCTTTAAGAGATTAAAGACGCTTGTGTAACTCGCCCACTTGTACGGATTGTTTGATCACTTGGTACTCTTGTTGGGACCTTGTCCTTCTTGTGGCTGTGACTTTGTCACTATTGGCATGCCTCTTGATTCGGATCATTTGCCAACTTGACTCTGGATTTTTAGTCCGTCTTAAGAATGGAAGTTGTCCATCTTAAGTACGAACTAGAAAACCATTTTTAATATGGTTCTTGGTTCTCTTGATTATTGAGCTTGAACCTTCGTGATACAGGGCGTCGACCCTTCTTGATACCTGTTTGTGCTTGGTGTAACGATATGATGTATATATTGGGCGAGCCTTGTTATTGAATCTCTTGGAAAATGGTGCTATGAGCGTTCTTGACATTTGGATCTTTAAATATCAAACTTGATACTCTTTATATATTGTTTACTTGATTTATTTGTTATGTTTCAATTGTGCTGCCTATGACTTGAGAAAGGTAGCTTGGTGAATCTCAGGGCTCCGAACCTATAGTTTTTACACCACTAAGATATATGCTTAGCGATAGTTGTTTCTATCGTAGGGAATGATCGAGAGGAGGCATGAAGCTGGCCATTGGAGATGGAGATTTTGAGAGCCTTAAGGAAGATCACATTTGCATATAGGCATCTATATTTTGTATAAACCTTGACTTATACATGATATATGTGTTGTATATTTACATGAAATTTTGAGGGCTAATTTGATCATATCACCATGGGTTGTAATATAAGTTTGGCTATATGTTTTGTTCTTTTGGGGTGTGTAAGCCCAAGTCTTGTAATATATTAAATTTACCACTTGTTTTGAATGGTTGTGTGAAGCATGAACCACCTAATTTGGGTACTCGGAAGTTGGTAATATTCTTTTTATATCATTTTTTCAATGTGAGGATAATATATGCATAAAAATCTCGTGAGTTATTGACTTATATTATTTTGGAAGGGTTTTTCCATCATAAGTTAAAATTCTTCGCAATATCAATTTGATATCAAATAAATGTTTAAATGGGCAGGATGCACATCCTTAACTATTTCTTTTTCTTTTTTTTTTTCTTTATGAACCTAATCCCTTTACTAAATTATAATCAATATGGCCATAGTTAACCTCTTTTAAATGTCGCAAGTATTTAATTAGATTTCTTGTTTAAGTGGTAGTATCCTTTCGAAAGGGTCGCTACAAGTGTTGGCATCAAAGCCTAGGTTTGTGGTTCTTGGACTTTTGTTGTGAATTACCTGTATACTTGTTCGTTTTCGAAAAATGTTCTACATAGATTATTTTTTCACTTACATGGTTTATAATATTTTTATCGCATGTAGAGTGCATATGCATCAAGTACATGTCCCTAATGCAATGTGATCTTCCCTTGAAGTAATTAAGTTATGGCCTCTTCTTTTGACCGACCTATGGAAGCTGCTCGTGAAGGGTCGGGTACCTCTATTTCCCAACCTCATGCACTAGAAGAGGTTGGAGAACATTTCTCGAATCAATATGTTCAGTAGTGGGTCTGAAGTGGGAAACCATCAGGGTGTAAGAGCTGGTCCACATCCTCACATGAGTCGGGTACTCAAGCCATGAATCCTCCTTTTCAACAAATGGCTGAATTTTTTCCACCACATGGCTGAATCGATGCATGATCCCAATGGGATTAACTTTGAGAAAATGAGGAAAATGGGTGGAGTGGAGTTTGAAGGTACTATTGATCCCACAGATTCTAAACAATGACTGGAGCGCATGAAGAGGGTATTTGAGCAGTTGGAGTGTTCAGAAAATTTAAGTATTCTATTTCACTATTACAAAATGATGCTTATGATTGGTGGATAAGTATTCCGAATGCCAAGGTAAAACCTCCTGTTCTTACTTGGGATGATTTTCTTAAGGAATTTTGTATGAAGTATGTCCCACTTGCTTATTGTGATGCAAAAAAAAAGGAGTTTTTGAATCTAAGGCAACGAGACATGTCTATTGCTGAGTACCAACAGAAGTTTCTAAGGCTCTCTCATTATGCTGGAGGTATTATTAAAGAGGAAAAAGACAGGTGCAGGAAATTTGAAGATGGTTTATATGATTCCATGAGGAAGAATGTGGCGATCCCGCAACATGAGAACTTTCGTAAGTTAGTGTCTGTTGTTTTTACTTGGGAACAACTTGATAAAGAAGAAGCTAGTAGAAATGAAAATAAAATTCCGAAAGCCTAGACTAGATTTTGGAGGTCCATCCAAAAGGGGAAGGTTTGATGATTCTAAGTCTGGTAGTGATAACAGGCCACCTCAACAAAGGCAAAACAAATTAGAATTTTCTACAGCTGGCACTCCAAATTATGGCCAAGGCAAGCCTCGCGTTCCCACTTGCCCCACAATGTGGAAAGAATCATTATGGTACTTGCAGGAGAGCTCCTGGTGCATGTTTTAATTGTGGGAGCTTTGATCATAAAGTGAAGGATTGTCCTAATCCTAATAATGCTCCTTCCTTAAGAACGGAAGGCCCAGTTCATAAGCCTTCTATTAATCCTCCTCAAACTAATAGAGGTGCAAGACCTAAAAACACCCAAGCAACAGGTGCAAGTGGAGCTAATAAAGCTACTGGACCAAGGGCTACTACACACGCTTATGATATGAGGCAGAGGTATGATCAAGATGGACAAGATGTGGTTGTCGGTAAATTTTACTTATTTGTCTTATGTGTATTTACACTATTTGATCCTGGTTCTACACATTCCTATCTTTGTTCATCACTTGTTCTTCCTGAAAACGTTAAATCTATGAGACTTAATTATGATGTGCTGGTTGAAAGTCCTTTGGGTTATTGATATACCGTGAGTTTACGGTATCTCTAATACATTTCACTTACAAGTTGTGTGTGTCTAGGGCCTTTTTGTATTGGTTTTTATGTGTTTTTATTGTATTTTTTAGGAAAGATGTTCAGGCGCAGAAGTATAGAGACAGCTGAGAAAAATGCAGAAAAAGGGCATTCACGGAGGTGATCTACGGACCGTAGGTCCATAGACGGTCCGTAGGTCCATAGACGGTCCGTAGGTGATGATCGTAGATCAGTAGGCAAGGTATGGATGACAAATCAGGGAAATCTGACCAAGTGTGGAACCACGGTGGCCATTGACGGTCTGTAGATTGATCCACAGACCGTATTGATCGATCCATAGAATGAGACTGCGAAGGTTCTGATACGCTCAAATTACACCTCCCTAAAGAAGTATAAGCGATCGTTATTAAGTAAAGAACCCAACTTGTAGGTTGGGGTCGATCCCATGAGGAAAATGGTTTAGACTTTACTTTAATCAACAATTATATTCAATTAGCCAAAGTACTTCCAGAAACAAGAAATAAAAAGGGGGGATTTGTGAAACAAACTGTAAGAATTCAATAAGTAATCAATAAACAAAAGTCAATTTCGGTTGTTATCAAGATGAGAAAATTAACTAGGGTAAACGTGTTCCCCACAAGCTCATAACGCAGTAATCCTAGTAATCGCAATTCTTTCCTAGTGTGTTACATGCAAAGTGATAAGTTAGGTATCTCTAAATCCTTGATCCGGCATCTAGAAAATTTCACCCCACACCTTGATCCGGCTGTGTGTGTATAAATTACTAACCCTTACCTTTACCTCATATTAGACATCATAATCGATGTTTGGCTTAGTTATTACTT